>NC_053490.1:368679545-368979545 GCF_905171775.1 Rana temporaria
TAATTAATTTTATCCATTTTGGAATAAGGTTGTAACATAACAAAATGTGGAAAAAGTGAAGCGATGTGAATTCATTCCGGATGCACTGTATATAAGCACCAGATTTGTACTTACATACAGTGCTGTTTTGAACAATAAATTCAATCCTTTGTGCCTTTTGATTATCTGATGTTATGCATAGTGTCATATTGGGGTACCTGTGACTCCCCAGATCATAATGCATGTCAGAGAAAACCAAATCAATATTTGGTGTGACCACACTTTGCCTTCAAAACAGCATCAGTTCTTCTAGGGTACACTTAGCCCTAGTTCACATTGATACAATTTGGCATGCGATTTGACATGTCAAATCGCATGCCAAATTGGCAGCAATTGGCGGTAATGGCACCGTCTGAATTGGTGCGATGCCGCATTTGTGGCGCAGCACCGATTCCCTACAGTAGTTTCTGTACTACATTTGGCGATTTTTGGGTGCGATTTCCATTGACATCTGGCAGAAACCCGCACAGGTGTCTCTGAAATCGCCCACAAAATTGAGACTGACATGCAGGAATTAAATTGTGCGAGTTCAGCTGAACTCACACGATTTCATTGCCGCTGTCAGTGTGAACCAGGGCTTACACATTTATGCGTTTTTTACGGAAACCCGGGAGGTAGGTTGTTCCAACTAACCACGGATCTTCTATGGATGTAGACTTCCTCAAAACCTTCTGTCTCTTCTGCCAATTGGGGTCCCTTCTTGGCAGTAATACAAGTTGGAAAAAGTATATGAATATTTGTTTCCTGCCAGTAGAATAGGGACATCTTTTAGGCCCCATGCACACGAAACGCTATTACAAACGCCTCTAATCTCAGCTTTTCAAAGGCAAAAGCCGGCATTTAAAACGCCCGTTTTTGCCGCTAATTGCGCGTCGTTTTGCCGCGATTTGCGGCGTTTTACCGCGATTTGCGGCTGTCAGCGTTTATCCCCAAAACACTGTAGACCCTCCCCAAGCTCAGAATCAAACTATTTGTGCCGCGTTTTGCCGCGTTTAGCGGCGTTTTGCTGCGTTTTGCCGCGATTTGCGTCTAAAACGCAAAAGCTGAAAGCTTCTGAACCCAAAATTTTGGGTTTGGAAAAACGGCCCTAAACCCAACTGCTTTGAAACGCCAAAAAACGTGATCGTGTGCATGGACACATAGGATAACATTAAATGTGTTCAGGGGCAGTTGAAAAAAATGCCCAAATGCCTCTGAACTCGAGTTTAGCAGCGTCTCGTGTGCATGGGGTTGAGGTTATGCATACCAGAGCTCATGTTTTAACCTAGCCATGTTGATGTTTTAACAAATACTTTTGTATCAATAAAAACGATTTTTCTACATACATTTTTGTATTAGTCTGACCTTCCTTTGCTGCCTTGAAGCCCATGGGAGCATCCTTGTTTTGTTTTGATGGATAAGTATCTGCCTGTATTTAGACACCATTAATCCTGACCAAAACTACAACTCCATTTGCAGAAATGCAGCCCCAAAGAAACCTCCACCGTGCTTCACTGTTGCCTGTAGACACTTAAGCCGTGTACACACGATCGGTTTGTCGGATAAAAACAGACCGATGGACTGTTTTCATCGGACAAACCGATCGTGTGTGGGCCCCATCGTTTTTTTTCCATCGGGGAAAAAAAATAGAACATATTTAAAAATTTTCCTATGGATAAAAAACCAATAGAAAAATCCGATAGTCTGTGTGGAACTCCATTGGACAAAAATCCATGCATGCTCAGAATCAAGTCGACGCATGCTCTTCATTGAACTTCATTTTTTTCGGCTCTTCATAGTGTTGTACGTCACCACGTTTTGGCACGGTGGGATTTTTGACTGATGGTGTGTAGGCAAGACTGATAAAAGTCAGCTTCATAGGATATCTGACAAAAAAATCCATGGGATTAGATTCCCATCTGATTTCCGATCGTGTGTACAGGGCTTTAGGGTACTTTCACACTGAGGCGCTTGGTGCACTAGCGGTAAATCGCCTCTATTTTTAGCGGCGTTTTACTGTCGTGTTTGCTGCGATTTTCGGGTGCTGGTGGGGAGATTTTAACCCCTGCTAGCGGGCGAAAAAAGGTTTAAACCCGCCCGCAAAAACGCTGCATTGCGGCGGTTTGCGGGTGGTTTGGAGGTGCTAATCCATTGATTTTAACGGGCAGGGGCACTATAGGAGCAGTATTTTTACCGCTCCTACCGCGCCTCAAGGATGCCGCTGGCAGGACTTTTTATAGTGTCCCACCAGCACAACGCTCCAGTGTAAAAGCCCTCAGGCTTTCACACTGGATAAAAGGAGCGGCTCTTTCAGGGTGCATTGTAGGCGCAATAGCGCCTGCAAAGCACCTCAGTGTGAAAGCAGCCTTATTGTACCGCTCTCCAGCCCTGTGGCAAACAAACTGCCTCCTGCTACAGCAAATATTTGAAATTTTGACTCATCACTTATTGCCATTTTCCTGTACCCCAGTTCCTTTGTATTCATGCATAGCTGAGTCGCCTAGCCTTGTTTCCAGGTCAGAAGTATGGCTTTTTGGCTCTAATTGTTCCATGAAGACCACTTCTAGACAGACTTTTCCAGACAGAACATGGGTGTACCTGGGTCCCACTGGCTGATCATCTGATGATTACCAATTGATGATCATTGGTACTTGCTTTGTATAATTGGTTAATCATACACCTGACTTTAATCCTACAAAATCCCTGACTCTGCAACTTTACAAAGGTGCAAGTGAAAGAAATTATGTTGGTTTGAAGACAAAGGGTAGTTACACCAAATATTGATTTGATTAAAAATGTTCTCTCAATTTTCATTTTGTAAATTTTTTTTTTTTTAACAATTTAAAATAAATTAAATTAACACATTCTTACTTTACAGCATGTGTTCACACCCACCTAAAACATTTGCACAGTAATGAAAATAAAGGGATTTTTAATAACAGCTTACCTGTAAAATCCTTTTCTTGTAGTACATCACGGGACACAGAGCGGCATAGTAATAACTATATGGGTTATAGAGCCTACCTTCAGGTGATGGACACTGGCAATCAAAGACAGGAAGTTCCCTCCTATATAACCCCTCCCACACAGGGAGTACCTCAGTTTTGTAGCAAGCAATACAGGTTCCAATATTCCCAAGAGGGGCGGGAGATCTGTGTCCCGTGATGTACTACAAGAAAAGGATTTTACAGGTAAGCTGTTATTAAAAATCCCTTTTTCTTTATCGTACATCACAGGACACAGAGCGGAATAGTAATAACTATATGGGATGTCCCATAGCAATGCCAAAAAGAGGGGAGGGAAACCAGTAAACAATAATCAAAACGTATGGGCGCCCTCGGACGCGAATATCTAGACTGCAGCCTGCAGAACCGCCTGCCCAAAGGCTAAGTCTGTGCGCCCTCTAACGTCCAACTGGTAAAATTTTGCAAAAGTGTGGACCGACGACCAGGTCGCCGCCCTACAGATTTGAGCCATGGAGACTTGATGATGCACAGCCCAAGAGGCGCCCACTGCTCTGGTAGAGTGAGCCTTTACTGATACTGGGGGATTCTTCCCCTTCAATCCGTAGGCCTGCAAGATTGTCTGCCGAATCCATCTGGCAATAGTGGCTTTAGATGCTGCCTGGCCCTTCCTAGGACCTTCTGGCAGGATAAATAAGACGTCCGTTTTACGGATCTGGGCAGTGGCCCTCAGATAGACCCTGACTGCCCTTACCACATCTAAAGAATATAGTAACCTCTCTTTCCCCCGAACTCGGATTAGGGAAAAAGGAAGGAAGGATAAGATCCTGGTTCAAATGAAACCCTGACACCAAATTCGGGAGGAAGGATGGATGAGGCCGTAACACAACTTTATCATTATGGATGACCAAATACAGTTCCTGACAAGAAAGAGCGGCCAACCCTGAAACTCTTCTGGCCGAAGCCATGGCTACCAGGAACACTAACTTCCTGGACAGTAAAACTAAGGGAATCTCCCTCAAAGGTTCAAAAGGCCATTTCTGTAAGGCCGAGAGGACCAGGTTTAGGTCCCAGGGACACAAGGGGGTTCTGATTGGGGGATTAACCTGTAAGACCCCCTCTAAAAAAGATTTAATCAGAGAGTGGGTAGCTAATGGTCTCTGAAATAGTACCGACAAAGCTGAAATTTGGCCCTTAATGGTGCTCACTGCTAACTTCATGTCAACACCCAGTTGAAGGAATTCCAGAATCCTTCCCACCAGAAATTTACGAGGGTGCCACCTTTTAGCCTCGCACCAGGCTACATAAGCCCTCCAGACCCTGTACTAGAGTAATCTAGACACAGGCTTTCTGGCATTAATCAGAGTGGCGATTACCGGCTTAGAGAGCCCTCTCTTTCCTATGATATAGGATTCAGTCGCCAAGCCGTCAAACTTAGCGACCGTAAGAAAGGGTGGAATATCGGACCCTGAGACAGAAGGTCTGGCCGAAGAGGAAGGGGCCATGGATTCCCTATTGCCATCCTTACGATTAGCGTGAACCACGCTCTTCTGGGCCATACCGGAGCTATCAGAATTACCGGCTTGCCTTCTACCTGAATCCTGCGAAGGAGCCGGGGGAAGAGACGTTCAGGTGGGAAGGCATAGATCAAGGAGAACTGGTCCCATGGGCACACCAGTGCATCCATCTGGTACGCCAACGGGTCCCTTGACCGGGACACAAACCTGTCTATCCTCGCATTGAACCTGGATGCCAACAGATCTACATTCAGGGTCCCCCACTTGTTGCAAATCTCCTGATTTACTTGAGGATGGAGGCACCATTCCCCTGGAAAAATTTGTTGGCGGCTGAGATAATCCGCCTGACAATTCTCGATCCCGGGGATGAATATTGCTGAAATGCAGGGCACATGCGTTTCTGCCCATGTGAGGATCTGATCGACCTCCCTCTGGGCTGACCAACTTCTTGTGCCCCCTTGATGGTTTATGTATGCCACAGCCGTGGCATTGTCCGATTGCACTCTGACTGGATACCCACGTAGCTCTGTTGTCCAAGCTCTTAGACCCAGCCGGACTGCCCGGATCTCCAATTGGTTGATGGGCAGAGATCCCTCTGACACTGACCACCTTCCCTGCTGGGTTAGGTTTCCCATCACTGCCCCCCAGCCTGTCAGGCTGGCGTCCGTCGTTACTATCTTCCAAACGACCGGGCTGAAGATTCTTCCCTTCTGGAGATTTTGGGGGGTCATCCACCAACAAAGACTCTGCTGAACCAGAGATGAGAGGGACATGGGGTAGTCCAATGCTTGAGGCTTCTTGTTCCAAGCCGTGAGGATGGCCGCCTGCAGTTTCCTTGTATGGAACTGTGCGTAGGGTACTGCCTCAAATGTGGCTACCATTTTTCCCAAAAGTCGCATACAGAGGCGAATGGGTGGTCTTCCCTTGTTCAGGATCAATCGAATCAACTCCCTTATGGCGTTTATCTTTGGTTGCGGTAGGAAGATCTTTCGGCTCTCGGTATCGATCAACATGCCGATATATTCCAACTGTCTTGTTGGCTGCAAGGCCGACTTGCCTTTGTTTATGACCCAGCCGAATGACTGGAGATACTGAAGCGCCATGCGCACTGCTCTCCTTAACCTGAGGGCTGAACGGTCTATTAACAAGAGATCGTCCAGATATGCTAACACAGAGATCCCCTGGGTCCTTAAGTTGGGGAATAGGGGTGCCAAGATCTTTGTGAACGCCCTGGGAGCTGTGGCTAACCCGAAGGGGAGGGCCACGAACTGGAAATGACGGTGACCTACCGCAAAGCGTAGGTATTTGTGATGACCTGGAAAGATCGGAACGTGGAGGTATGCATCCCTTATGTCGATGGATGCTAGGAAGTCCATGCCCTGTAGCGTCGCCGCCACGGACCGGAGAGAGTCCATCCGAAACGTCCGGATGTTCAGATAACGATTCAGGTCCAAAATTGTCCTGACGTCGCCATTTGGCTTGGGGATGATGAAAAGATTTGAATAATATCCCTGGCCTTGATCTTGCACTGGTACCTCCACGATCACCCCCTGGCCTAGAAGCCGATCTAGGGCTGCCAGGAGAGAACGCTTCTTTCCTAGGTCTTTTGGCATATTTGATACTAGAAAACGAGGAGAGGGGAACCCTCATAACTCCAATCGGTAGCCTGAAGAGATTGCAGAGAGGACCCATTTGTCGGGGACCTCCCTTTCCCAGACCTCCGAAAAAAACTGGAGCCGTCCCCCCACTCGCGAGAGTGGGGGCGCCCCCTCAAAGGGACGCTTTAGGAGCTGGCTTGTTTGGCTTACGGGTCCAAGGTCTCCTGTTCCCTGGAGCCTGACCCTGTGGCTTACTACCCCTGCTTTATCGACCTGGCGGCCGTCGATACTGGCGAGATGTTGACGCCCCTGGGGTAGTAGAGGGAGGGCGCTTGAACGTGGGGCCCCAAACCCTCTTCTTTACCGGTAACAAGGTACTCTTTCCACTTGAGATCTTCTGGATGTACTTATCCAGATCCTCACCAAACAACCTTTCGCCATTAAAGGGAAATCCTGCTAGGAGCTTCTTGCAGGGTGTCTCGGCTGACCAATTCTTTAGCCACAAGAGCCTCCGCATATGAACTAATGCTAGCGAGAGCCGAGAAGCCTGTTGGATGGAGTCCTTAATGGCATCCACAGCAAAGCATAGGGCTCTAGGGAGGTCAGCCAAATCACGAGCCTGTTGGACCGGAATATCCCTTAGGACCTGTCTTGTCTGGTCCTTTAAAGCCTGGCAGACCCCTATAGATGCAATAGCTGTCTGGATTACTGCCCCTGCTGTGGTAAAGGCTGACTTTAACAAAGTTTCCAATCGTTTGTCCGCTGTGTCCTTAAACATTTGGACATTCTCCACAGGGCAGGTAAGGCTTTTATTGACGCATGACACCGCCGCATCAACTGCGGGGACTGTCCACTTCTTCGTGAAACTCTCTTCCATCGGATAGAGGACCGCAAACCTCTTAGGAGGGACATAGAGTCTATCCGGGCGACCCCAATCCTGATACATCAGATTCTCTAACAGGGGATGGATCGGAAAAACCGACCCTGATTGTGGAGCCTTTAAGGATCCCAAGGAAGAGACTGCGCTCACTGCCGGTGCAGGCCGGGGTAGCTTAAAAGCTGAACGCACCATATCCGTTAAGGACTGGATCCAAAGCCTCTCAGCTTGAGTAGCTGAGAAAGGTTCTTCTAGAGTTGAATCTTCCGATACTGCCTCTAGATCCTCACCTTCTTGGCCCTCATCCTCGTCAGAGGGGTAATCATCCCTCTCTAGAGATAGCAATCCGGGAGTGGGGGACCTAGCCCGCTTCTTCACTGGTAGAGCGGCCGCAATTAACGCCGCCAACCTTTGTTCTAACCCCCCAAGGGTAGAAGCCAATGCCTCCTCTGTAACATAAACAGGGGGCGCCTGGGCTGGCGCGGCTGTAGCCCCCAGTGACTCTAATGGCTCAACCTGAGGACCCAACTCTGGTGTCTCGGGAAAAAATGGCGCCATAGAGGTCTGGCCAAGATCCTCGAGCCCGAGGGGCAGCCTCTTTGCTTCTTTGCATTTTTAGCGGTCTTAGCCGTCCCTGACCCCTTGGGAGCCATGCCCTTACTTTCAAGGACTGCTACAGGGACACCCACTGGGCTGGTCACTGTTGCTGGAGCTACAAAGACTGATACCAAATACAACCTGCCGGGGAACAATGTGTTCGGGGTTAAGGAGAGTCTTCACTTTTGGAGAGCTGCTTCCTGCTGAGTCCACACCAGTCACCTGCTCACAAAGTAACTATAGGAGATATGGTTCTCCTGTGTCCCATCTGCAAATAGAAAAACCTCTCATTTAAAACCTGAGGCTGTTTGCTTCTGGGCAGGCGTCCCCAGACGTCCCGCCCTCCTGACTCACACGCCCACGCCACCCTACCATAGGAGCGCATGCGCACGCGCCAGCGTGCACACGCCGCACATGGAACGCCACGGGCGCGCCACATGTGCACGCCGACGCAGACGTGCACGCGTACGTGCCCACGCGCACCCGCGCATACACGCGCATCCCAGGCTGATGGAGGCTAGCAGGAAGAGAGGGGAGCAAAGCTCCAGGCGGGACACAATGCAGGACTCAGCAACACTCAACCCAGGCTGAAGGAAGAAAACATTACAGGTAAAAAGTTTTGCTCACATTCAACCTAACAGCATGTGCAGGCATCAGCCGGGGGGATATCAATATGGGTACTTTTAGCAGCCATCCTGTCTACTCTAGACACAGTGGTCAACATTGCCCATGCATAATAGCATAATACAGGCCACCCATAGACCCTGAAAAAATTGAAGGACCTACCGTCGGACCAAGTCCCGGAGGTACCTCCACTTACCTTTCCACGCTGCAGGGTGTTGCTTTAAGCAAGTAGCCCAATCTTCACCCCTCACCATGGGTATTGCCAAAGACCTTCAGGGACCGGGGTCCATCAGTAGGAACACCACTCCCCTGGACCTATATAGCACCCTGGCAGCAGAAACTTTTAGCCGTGGAAAAGACCAAAGTACTGGGCCCAGAGTCCAGCTCTCAAAGAGAAGCGTTATAGGCCAAACCTTGTTCTTCTTAACCGAGGCCCGGGTACCGTCCACTTTGGCTATGAAGCACTTTGAACGGATCCGGATTCTTAGCCTGCTCTAGTCCCCAGGGGGACTCCACAAGCAAGAGCTTTCACAAACGTGACCAACACCTAAGACACTGGCGAAAAAACTGAGGTACTCCCTGTGTGGGAGGGGTTATATAGGAGGGAACTTCCTGTCTTTGATTGCCAGTGTCCATCACCTGAAGGTAGGCTCTATAACCCATATAGTTATTACTATGCCGCTCTGTGTCCTGTGATGTACGATAAAGAAAATATTATGCAGAACTTCAAGCAGAATTTTAGTAAATAGCTAGTGCTTTTTGAAGTCATTCACACTGCCTGCAAGGCTTGGGCAGTACAATGTACACTCTTGGCATCTGTATGAATAAATTGATGAACATCGATATTTACAACCTATATAATTTGTACATTGTATATATCGGAGAGAACACTTCCTTTCAGTTAGACGAGGATGTTTAGTCAATTTTCCAATGCCTAAATCTCCATAGTTGGCCTTTTTTTTGGCATACCACTACTAAAACAATTACGGTTCATCTCTGATCTTTATGCCTGGAAATTGCTAATCCTTGATCCAGTAGGGAAAAGTTGTCAATATTCCAATATGATATCGGGACAAGTGAAGTGGATGAGGGTGGTATGAGGGTGGATACAGGCAGTCCCCGGATGTTACAAACATCCAAGTTACAAACGACTCCTACTTATGTACATAGGTGGCGTAATGTCACTGCCAGCTGCTTGCGCTCCACACTGGTCTTGTATGCCGCCCTACTCTGTACCCACTACTATTGGGAGTATGCCCTGTACTTGTAACTTTTATGATAGCAGTAAAAATTATATCAAGTTACTCAACTCCCATGGCAAAGGACTAACCAATGAAGACCTTATGGAACTAGAGCAGCAGATGATAGCATTTAGGGAAGAAAACAGGACCAGGAAAACCATCCTCTCCAACAAGCCCATCATCTTCTACCAAGATTGTTTATGGTTGTACTGTACAGTATTTGAAAATGTTTAAGCATCTACATGCATCGGCATAAAGCAAACATATGCATTGGTATTTTATATATTTGTGTATAGTAAATGGTCTTAAGATGGGGACATGGCTATTGTAGTATTAATTTCTCATATTTAATATTATTGACACCCTCTGTCCCTTTTTGGATTTTTAAAAACTTGTGGGTGGGGCAAACTCGCCAGGTGCATATGGGGCCTTTTTACTCTCTCTTGGGGTCCTTTCACAGGGGAGGTCCAACTGTCGGACTTCGCTTTGCTCAGCGGGGAGATCAGATGAAAACCGACCGCCTGTTACTTTTCATCCGATCCCATACAATCTTATCCGCCAGATAGATTGAAAACAGAGTCACCATCCATTTGGATTTTATAGACAGGATTGGATAGCAGCGGGTTTCAGCAGACATTTCATCGCTGACATCTGCTGTGCCATAGAAGTGAAGGGAGGCTCTGATCAGGCCCCCCTGTAAAACTGACAGGCGGACTTGATCAGAAAGCTTATGTGAAAGGGGTCTTACTCTTCTCCTTCCTCCGGACTCTCCGGTGTATGCACTTGCTAATGCCTAGGACTAGAGATGGGCGACCGATTCGCCCCAAATTCTGTGATATCAGAAGGCGGCGGTGTCACTGGGTAACATAGACAGGTGGCCCTGCCCCTTGTTTATATAAGAACTGCCACAGCTCAAAGCAGGCAGACAGTGGGAGGCCTTCTAGGAGGCGGAGCATTTTTTTTTGTTCTTTGGGTCTGGCGGGTGTCATAATTGACGATTGATTTACATTGAGGGACACTATTTTTTAATAAACTTTGTTAAAATACTGTTTATTGTGGTTTTTACTTTTTTCAACTTTTTTGGTGAACGGGTAGGGGGTACGTTGTACCCGATACCCATTCACATGGGGTAAAGGGGGCTTCCAGATTCCGATAAGCTCCCCCACCCGCAGACTCTGGCAACCACAGCCCATCAATGTCCCCTCGCCTTATCTGATGGGCTGCATTCTGGGTTAAGGGTCTGGTATTGATTTTGGGGGGGACCCCATGCCATTTAAAAAAATAATAGGTGTGAGGTTCCCCTTTAAAATCCATACCAGACCCGAAGGGCCTGGTATGGATACACATGGGACCTTTTTACTTTCATGTTTTATGCATGAGATGTAGCATGTTTTCTGCATGCTACAGATGCGCCACTTTACAGGCACATAAAGGAGACCCCCAAGGCACTATATTTAAAGGATTTTTTTTGCACTTTAAGCATAATTAAAATCACTGCACCTGAAAAAAAAACGATTGTTTAAAAAAAAAAAATCTTGATACATGTCCCCCAGGGCAGTACCCAGACCCCTTTTATGGCCAATTACTTGCATATAAGCCTTTATAATTTGATTATTTTTGTTGGGCTCCTATAGACTTCAATGGAGTCAAGTTAGAACATTTCCTCTGTTTGGGAGTTCTGCTGCGAACCGAACAGGGAGGTGTTTGGCCCATCCCTGATCTAATTGCCTATTCTAAGATCACAGTGACAAATAAATAGGTTAATTAGAAGATTAAAACTGTTTGTTGTTTTTATTTATTTATTTTTTACCACACTACATCATAGCTTAGTACTCTGATCACCACTTTTCAATTTAATGAACTTTTATATTTTTATAACTGAGTTTTTAAACAAGTTTTTAACTGGGTCTCTAATTCAGTGTTAATAGTTTTAGAAACATGCAAGCTCACTCCATTCAAGATAAAAAATTTAGCAATGTAGGGAGGTTCTGTGGCCCCATCTTATGGATTTGATCTCACTTCCTGTTCTAGTTACGGGATGTTCAGTTGTAGAAGATGGATTAACTCTCAAATGGCAACTGAGACAGAAACACAAATATGATGGAAGTTTATGTCCTACCCTAATGTATTTTAATAAATACTAATTTGTTGTTGTGCTTCTGTTAGAGGGAATTCCCCTTACTTTAGGGTTGCCACCTCATCCCTTTAAAACCAAACACATATTAATTACACAGGTTCTGGACCGATTAAGGTGGTAATTAAACTCACTTGGTGCCTTATCTGCATTAAATTAGCTCCAGAACCTATGTAATTTATATGTGTATCTGCATTAAATTAGCCCCAGAACCTGTGTAATTAATATGTGTTTGGGTTTAAAGGGATGAGGTGGCAACCCTACCTTACTTCCCTTAATGATGTCACTGGAAAAGAAAGTTAAGGAATATCTCCAATAGGGGCACAGACAGCAACAAAGCAGTATATACCAGCTCCTCTCTTTTCAAAACTAAAAATAAAGTTCTGGCTTGACATCTGCTTTTATTTTTTTGTCAGAACTTTGTCTAGACTAGAGTACATACATTGGCAGTAAACAAGTTTGACTATAACAGATAATCATTCTTATTGAAACTTTGCAAGGCTATCTGCACATTTAAGTTGGTGCTGCATTGCATTTCAGTGTGCTTGGCACAGTAAAAGTGCACCACACCTGTCAAACTTGGCAGTATAGATAAAGTGAAGATTACATCTACCATACACATTAGGAGGGACAAAAGAAAACAAAGCAAAAGTGGGCCATCTGATATATTTTCACGTTAATTGCATGCATGTGTAGCACCCCCCTGGTATTTCTAAAGGCAATATGAAACCTCCAGAGGCAGAGAGGGAGGTAGGATTTACCCCAGGGCTGAGTCCATGGCTATAAAGGGGGAGTTTTGACAAAGAAATGGGTGGCAGTCACCTTTGTTCTTTTCAAAGCTTTAAACTTGGAAATAAGGTAATATGATAGAGGGTTAGGGGTCTCAGATACCAGCACTGGTTCACTTACAGACTCCTCGGATCCAAATGAAGTACAGCTTCATATTATCAGGACCTTTATGCCAACCCGGTAACACTGCTGTAGCGCCCTGCTCCCAATGACTGGGGCGCTATTCTAAATTTAGAGGGTGTCTGATCCAATAGTGGGCTCAGACTTTGTTTAATTTCATTAAAATTAGCATCCGTTTCCGGCTATGGCTGTGTTTAATAGGATTTCCCACTGTTGCCTGTAGGTGGCATTACCACCTCAGGCCAATGTTGGAACACAAGCAAACCATAGTGTATTGAGTGACCCTTCTCGGCAGCAGCCCAGTGGGAGTGGTGCCCCGCTGTGCATGTCGGGAAGGCTTACTTAAGGGGCAGACGCTGTTTTTCGGGGTCTGAGGCTGCATCTCTATTGAGTAGGCCCAGCTATGCTGGCTGGGGCATATGATTCTAAAGGGAAACCGGGGGAGGACCTGCCCTGGAGGAGACCAAGCAAAGCAAGCTAATGTCTCGGGATAGGCTTGGTGACTTTGTTATACAGGGATCCACAGCTCTACTTGTCTTACAGTTCGCCGGATCGGCTTAAAGGCTCTTTACTGTAAGGCTGGAAGTTCGGGACTAAAATCCTGTGACAGAGGATTCCTGGCTATCCATGATCATTCTCAGACGGTCTGTGGCAGAGATTGTTCTCATACTGGTTTGTGCATCATCTTGGCTGCTAGGCCATGTGAGAGGGGTCTATCCGGGTGAGCAATACCCACTCATGAGGGAGTGGTGACTGACTGGAACTTTAGGTATTTTTGTGCATTCTGTACTGCGTACCTGAACCTTCCCCTTCTCTCTATACTCTCCACTCTCTTCACAAGTTTTATGCAGCAAAAATAAAACCTAACAGTTGAAGGTTTTACTTCTTGTGTAGACACAATTTCTATAGACTTTCTTCCCCTGACAACGAACTTAGAGGTAACGTGCAAAACCCAAATCTAAACCAGTAGCTCCTACAAGGGTAGTGCTACACTGCAAACACATTTTTTTGATGTAGTGGTACCCCCTGTGAGGGCTGCTAATAGAGTCTGTACCACACTGGTTTCCTCGACTCTGCAAATCCTCCATCACCTCTGACACCCTGGGTTCAGTCATTTTACCAACTTTACTAATAATCAGAGACTTACACAATATTAAAGCGGAGGTTCCGCCAATTTCTTATTTTTTTTTAAAAGCCAGCAGCTACAAATACTGCAGCTGCTGACTTTTAAAAAATGGACACTTACCTGTCCAGTGCGCCTGCGATTGCCAGCAGAGTAGGCTGAGCAATCGCTTGGTCCTCGGCTGCTTCCGCCGCCATCCTGGGTAAGAGAATCAGGAAGTGAAGCCTTGCGGTTTCACTGCCCAGTTCCCTACTGTGCACCGATATCTATGAGGGGATACTATTCTTCCTACTAATAAGGGCACTACACCTCCTCCTATTGACCACCGACCCTGAGGTTATATTTATTTTCACAAATGCCAGGCCCGGGACATTTTTTGCCTCTGCTGGCCACAATCCGGCCCTCCTAAGGTCTAAAGGACAATAAACTGGCCATTTGTTGGAAAAGTTTGGAGACCCCTGCTATAGACCATTAAGAATTTCACAACATGGAAAGAATAATATGCAAACTATTATATTCAAATTGGCTGGCTCCCTTAAATAGAGTCCAAAGAAACTAGAGCAGATGAAGAAAGGATAAAAAAAAGTGTGCAATGGCTATTCCTTGAAATCCGGATGTCTTACCGTCCTTAACTGTTTGTTCCGGGCGTCGGGGGACTCCATGCCACTGCCGGAGTACCTTGTTAAAGGGGGCTCCCAGATTCTGATAAGCCCCCCGCCGGCAGACCCCGACAACCAACGGCCAGGGTTGTCGGGAAGAGGCCCTGTCCTCATCAACATGGGGGCAGGGTGCTTTGGGGTGGGGGGCCACAGTGCCCCCCCCTGCCCCAGAGCACCTACCTCCCCATGTTGAGGGCATGCGGCCTGGCATGGTTAAGGAGGGGGGCGCTCGCCCGTTACCAACCACTTTTCTGACCGACCGGGCTGCTGCTCGGATACAGGTCTGGCATGAATTTTGGGGGGACCCCCACACCGTTTTTTCGGCGTAGGGGGTTCCCCTTTAAATCCGCACCAGACCCATAGGCCTGGTATGCTCTTGGAGGGGAACCCATGCCAGTTTTTTTGTTAAAATTTGGCGTGCAGTTCCCCCTCAAGATTCATATCAAACACAGTGCCTGATATTGGCAGGGAACCAAGTCGGATCCCTGCTCATTGAAAGTCGGGCTTCAAGTCCAGGGCAAAGTCAGATCAAAGTAGTATCCTGTTCATGAAAGTCGGATGGATGTAGGACCAATGTAGGATAAATGTAGGACCAATGTAGTATCAGTGTAGGAGCATTGTCGCAGAGCAAAGAAGGATGAAAGTCGTGTAGTATAGTGTGAACCCTGCCTTTAATTGTGGCTCTGCCTGCCTCTATCAGTGCCTCCATTTTCTTTTTCTTTTTTTCCATGAATTGTAACCATTTTTAATTGTTTGGCACATGCAAAGTTGCCTTTGGGACCTGGCAGAACCCTGTGGTGCATCTGCGCACATGCAGGTAAGAGGTCCTAGGCCTTTTTCTTGTGCCGTCATAGCCCGCTTGCACAGAGAAACCTGCGCATGCTCAGATGTGTCCTAAAGCCTGGCAGATACATGAAGGACATATACACACTTGTGCTGAAGGGGTTGAAAAAAAAAATCTCCTTTTAAATCCAGTCCGTAGAACAGTGTTCTGCCATGTCTATGTCAACTGTAATGCAAAATGGCATAAATCGAGCTAATCTCCAAAACAGAAAAAAAAAACATGGTTGCCTAAGACTGGCCATACCGTACACGTCTAATTTTCTTTTATTCAACCCGCTGGTAGAAGGTAAGGAAATGTCTCTATTCCCCCATCCACACATTCCATGTGGATGGGGGAACCCTTCTGCTGAACCTCTGTGTTTTGAAAACGGGGAAATTTCCCCTGCTGAACTGGCTGAATTTTAACCACTTCTAGACTGCCCGCCATCATTATACGTCACTACTTTGAAGAGGGATACCGGGGTTATGGCAGCATCTAGCTGCCATAACCCCGGTATCCTCTTCAAGAACGGGTGGTCCGATTAAAAGTGGTCTCTGCGGCGGATTCGCACCAAGATCACTTTTATCGGAGGCGGAGAGGTCCCCCCACCCCACCCCCCCCCCCGCCGCTCTCCGGTGCCCTTCGCTGCTTACCTGAGCCGTCGGTAGAGGCGTAGGCGATTGGTTCCTTTCACATCAGTGGCATGGAGACGAGTGAGGGGAAGATGTCCCCCACCCGTCTCCATACCACTGCTTAGCGTAAGCGACGCCAAAGCATCAATTCCGCCAAATGCTCTTAAAGACACTTTTTTTTTCATAACAATTTTTTTATAGCATTTTAGTGTAAATATGAGATCTGAGGTCTTTTTGACCCAGATCTCATATTTACCGGTAAGAGGATCTGTCATGCTTTTTTTCTATTACAAGGGATGTTTACATTACTTGTAATAGGAATAAAAGTGACAGATTTGTTTTTTTAAAAAGAACAATGTAAAAAATAAAAGGTAAACTAAATAAGAAACATATTTTTTCTCTTAAATTTGCCCCGTCCCAACGAGCTCGCGTGCAGAAGCCAACGCATATGTGAGCAGCGCCTGCATATGAAAATGGTGTTCAAACCACACATGTGAGGTATAACCGCAATCGATAGAGCGAGAGCAATAATTCTATCCCTAGACCTCCTCTGTAACTCCAAAAATGCAACCTGTAGAATTTTTTAAACGTTGCTATAAGGAGATTTTTAAGGGTAAAAGTTTGTTGCCATTCCACGAGCATGCGCAATTTTGAAGTGTGACATGTTGGGTATGAATTTACCCAGCGTAACATCTTTTACAATATAAAAAAAATTGAGCTAACTTTCCTGTTTTTAATTAAAAAAAAGTGTATTTTTTCCAAAAAAAGTGCACTTGTAAGATCGCTGCGCAAATACGGTGTGACCGCCATTTTATTCTCCAGGGTGTTAGAAAATATATTTATATAATGTTTGGGGGTTTTAACTTGTAAACACCAAATCTCAAAAAGAGGCTCGGTCCTTAAGTGGTTAATCTATGCATGACCAGCTTAAAGCGGTTGTATACCCTTAAAAAAATAAAAATAAACCTGCAAGGCAAAGGCATAATGAGCTAGTATGACTAGCATACTAGCTCATTATCAATTACTTTCCTTAGATCGAAGCCCCCGCAGCGGTCCTCGGACACGTCCTCCGTCGCCACCATGATACCCGTAATATATACCATGATACCCGGGTATCGCCGCTCCGGCACTGTGACTGGCTAGAGCGACGATGACGTCACTCCCGCGCATGCGCGCGGAACGGCACGATCCCCGCGCATGTGCACATTTCCGGTACTTTCTGCCAGGCTCCCATTCAGGAGCCGCCGCGCTCAGTGCACCTGCGCCATTGTAGGCTTACCTGTAGGGGCAAGTATAGCCTGAGGGTATACAACCGCTTTAATCCCTCAGTGCTAAAGCCTCCTTCACACTTTGTGCAGTGGGACTGTTCCTGCTCGCGTTTTTTTCTTTTGTGTGTGTTTTTCGCATGCTTCCGTGCATCACGCATAGGGCAAACCATTCAAAGGAATGCATAAAAAAATGCACCAAACAAGCTCATGTACTGAATTTTGGCACTGAGTCAGGCACATTTAGCGACATGTCTTTTTCCCTAATTTTTGCACATTTTGGCGTTATGAAAAAATGACACTTCAAGCCCGTGGCACATTTTGCCACGTTGCTGAAAACATGGGCAGAACACACACAATTCTGCTTGTGTTTTCAGAGTAAATGCAGCCCAAAGCGTAGCAGAAACAACCGTTTCTTCCTGCGTTTGTGCAAAAATATGCAATGTGTTTGAGGCGCCACTATTTCTTAATAGCAGTCAGGCATTTTGCCGCCAATATTCTTTCCAACAAAATGCGCATATGCGCCGCACAACACACACTTGGCTCGTGTCAAAAATGTGAACTTCTTTACTGCATTTTGGAGTGAAGGGAGGTCCATTTAAAGCGGCTGTAAACCCAGTCTAGCAAGTTTATTTTAAATTAACCACTTGAGACCCGCGCTATTGACAAAAGACGTCAACATCGCGGCTCTCAGGTGCCAACTGGACGTCTTTGGACGTCATTTGAAAGCATTACCCGCGCGCGCCTCTGGGGGGCGTGCAGCGGGTAAACACTGTCCCGGCGCATAGCTGGGGACCCGATGCGTGTACCTGGCGGCCACGATGTCCGCCGGGTACACACGATTGTCGGTAACACAGCAGGGACGTGGAGCTCTGTGTGTAAACATAGAGCTCCACGTTCCTGTCAGAGGAGAGGAGACCGATCTGTGTCTCTTGTACATAGGGACACAGCATCGGTCACCTCCCCCATTCACCCCCACACAGTTAGAACACACCCAGGCTACACATTTAACCCCTTCCTCACCCCCTAGTGTTAACCCCTTCCCTGCCAGTCACATTTATACAGTAATTAGTGCATTTTTATAGCACTGATCGCTGTATAAATGTGAATGGCGCCAAATTTGTGTCAAAAGTGTCCGATACGTCCGTCACAATATCGCAGTCCCAATAAAAATCGCAGATCGCCGCCATTACTAGTAAAAAAAAAAATAATAAAAAAAAATCATAATTCTGTTTCCTATTTTGTAGGCGCTATAACTTTTGCGCAAACCAGTCGCCTTTTTGCGATTTTTTTTTTTTTTCAAAAATACGTCGAAAAATGCGTATCGGACTGAGAAAAAAATATTTTTTTTTTTTAAAAAAAATTGGTATATTTATTATAGCAACAAGTAAAATATATATATATATATATATTTTTTAAATTGTCGCTCTTTTTTTGTTTATAGCGCAAAAAATAAAAACCGCAGAGGTGATCAAATACCACCAAAATAAAGCTCTATTTGTGGGGAAAAAAGGACGTCAATTTTGTTTGGGAGCCAGGTCGCACGACCGCGCAAATGTCAGTTAAAGCTGAAATTTCGCATGGGAACGAAGGGGGTTTATGTGCCCAGTAAGCAAGTTAAATGACTTCGCAAGGACGTCATTGGTTTCGACGTGAACGTAAATGGCGTCCAGCCCTATTCACGGACGACTTACGCAAACGACGTAAATTTTTAAATTTTGACGCGGGAACGACGGCCATACTTAACATTGGTTGCCCCTCATATAGCAGGGGCAACTTTACGCGTCGCAAATCTAACGTAAACGTTGTATCTTCACTGCGTCGACCACGTGTACGTTTGGGAATTCGCGTATTTTGCTAATTTGAATACTAGATCGGGAAAACGACGGAGTCGACACCAAGCGGCGAAAAAAAAAATTGCATTTAAGAACCGACAGCGTAAGAGCCTTACGCCTGTTGGATCTAATGGTTATCTACGCGTAACTGATTCTATGAATCAGTCGCATAGATACGACGGCCCAGATTAGGATTTACGACGGCGCACATGGCCGTAGTTTGCACTTGTAATGCAAAATGGATTTGCCTTTAGTAAATAACCCCCACTGACAATACCTATAACAAAGTAATTTGCTTGATTTACACTTAAAAAGTCAACACAGCATGAAATTATCGGCCCCTGATATTTACTGGAAGTTGTAAAAAAAAATCACAGATTTTTTTACAAACTGTCAGTAAATTTACTGGCGGTCGGCAACCCTGGTAGAAACCAATCAGCTTCCAGATTTTATTGTCAAAGCGTATGAACAAGATAAAGTTAGAAGCTGCCATGCACAGCTGCACCAGATTCTCCAGTTTTAGTAAATCTCCCCCCCATTGTCACAGATTGATTTGTCACCAAAACTGTACCCTTTATCACAAATCAGGCCTGGCGTGTAACACACACACACACACACACACACACACACACACACACACACACACACACACACACACACACACACACACACACACACACACCTATGACAATGGGACAGGCCAGGTACTGTACAAGGTGCACTCCTTCCTTCCTCCCTCCCACTATTTGGGCAGTGACTTTTTGTCACATGATTCATCTTATTCAAGGTGTCCATGTGAACCAGGAAGACAGGTGTATGCGTACAGACAGCAGCTTGTGGACATGTCGATCAGCCGGGGAAACTGGTCTAATCTCTCCAGGTACTGGGTTAACTATTCACAGGTTACCATAGGCACATATTTCAAAGTGGGTGCAAGTTCTCTCTCTCTGCAAAGGAACTCAAATCTTCAAGTTTCTCTGTAAACAAATCATCCCAACTCTGCATCTGATATGCTAGATCCTTCGATAGATTCTGTCATTTTACAGCCTAAGAAGAACCCCTTAGGGGTTTACAAGTAAATACTGTTTTCTAGATAAAAATCCGAACTGGAACGTGCTCGCTGTCACCAAGAGATTTGCTGAGACGTTGCGCTGTCCTGAGAAAAGCCTTCAGCTTTTTTTATCACTGTCTGTCGCGCTGCATGCGGTGAGGGCACGCTTAGGTATTCCTAACGATGTTTGTCTGCTTCTCCACTCCCAAGCTGCCTATCCTGCCTGATATTCTTGTTTTAACTTCGTAAGGATTTGTATTTGTTGATTTGTGAAATGCTTCAATCCTCTATATTTAAAGGGGTTGTAAAGGTACAATTTTTTTCCCTAAATAGCTTCCTTTACCTTAGTGCAGTCCTCTTTCACTTACCTCATCCTTCCATTTTGCTTTTAAATGTCCTTATTTCTTCTGAGAAATCCTCACTTCCTGTTCTTCTGTCTGTAACTCCACACAGTAATGTAAGGCTTTCTCCCTGGTGTGGAGTGTCGTGCTCGCCCCCTCCCTTGGACTACAGGAGAATCAGGACGCTCACTAAAGCCGCGTACACAGTCCATGCGATGAGAACGGTCTGAAGGACCAGTGTCAGAACGCGGTGACGTAAAACACAAAAACGTGCTGAAAAAAATGAAGTTTAATGCTTCCAAGCATGCGTCGACTTGATTCTGAGCACGATGATTCTACTAACGATCGGTTTTGACCTATCGATTAGAAATCCATCGGTTAAATTTAAAGCAAGTTGGCTTTTTTTTAACCGATGGTTAACCACTTAAGACCCGGACCCGGACCAAAATGCAGCTAAAGGACCCGGCCAGGTTTTGCGATTTGGCACTGTGTCGCTTTAACAGACGATTGCGCGGGCGTGCAAGTGGCTTCCAAACAAAATTGACGTCCTTTTTTTCCCACAAATAGAGCTTTCTTTTGGTGGTATTTGATCACCTCTGCGGTTTTTATTTTTTGCGCTATAAACAAAAATAGAGCGACAATTTTGAAAAAAATTTAATATTTTTTACTTTTTGCTATAATAAATATCCACAAAAAATATATAAAAAACAATGTTTTTCCTCAGTTTAGGCCGATACGTATTCTTCTACCTATATTTGGTAAAAAAAAACGCAATACGTTTATCGGTTGGTTTGCGCAAAATTTATAGCGTTTACAAATTAGGGGAAAGTTTTATTGCATTTTTATTAACTATTTTTTTTTTTACTACTAATGGCGGCGATCAGCGATTTTTTTGTGACTGCGACATTATGGCGGACACATCAGACAATTTTGACACATTGTTGGGACCATTGTCATTTTCACAGCAAAAAATGCATTTAAAATGCATTGTTTACTGTGAAAATGACAGTTGCAGTTTGGGAGTTAACCACAAGGGGGGCACTGAAGGGGTTATGTGTGACCTCATGTGTGTTTACAACTGTAGGGGGGTGTGGCTGTAGGTGTGATGTCATCGATTGTGAATCCCTATAAAAGGGATCACACGATTGATGCCACCGCCACAGTGAAGAATGGGGAAGCCGTGTTTACATACAGCTCTCCCCGTTCTTCAGCTCCGGGGGCCGATCGCGGGACTCCAGCGGCGATCGGGTCCGCGGATGTGCGCCGCCGGGATCGCGCCCGCGACCCACGGCTGGACAATAGCACAGCACGTACCTGTACGTGCATGTGCCCAGCCGTGCCATTCTGCTGACGTATATGTGCAGGAGGCGGTCCTTAAGTGGTTAAATAACCTATGGGGCCCACACATGACCGTTGTCCTCTGTTTAACCTATCGTGTGTACGAGGCCTTACACACAGCTCCTTTCTCTATCTGCAACGTAGAGAGCATCCTGACTCTCCTGTAGTCCAAGGGAGGGGGCGAGCACCACACTCCACACCAGGGAGAAAGCCTTGCATTACTGTGTTTAGTTACAGACAGAAGAACAGGAAGTGAGGATTTCTCAGAAGAAAAAAGGACATTTAAAAGCAAAATGGACGGATGAGGTAAGTGAAGGAGGACTGCACTAAGGTAAAGGAAGCTATTTAGGAAAAATAAATTGTACCTTTACAACCCCTTTTTAAGTATTAGAGATCATCTTTCTGTAATTTATTAAACATCTATGGTGTTGCCTTCCTAGTTCGATACAAGAAGTAGCCAAATCAAATAAGTAGAGGAATCAGTATGTTTGCGTAAACAATTATAAACACAAAATATGAGCAAGAAAGGTATACCATGTATATATTGTACATTCAAAATTCGCATGTCATCCATAAAGTCATTGGGCCGGATTCAAAAACGATTTACGGCAGCGTATCTCCAGATACGCCGCCGTAATTTAAAATGTGCCCTGTCGCATCTTTACGCCTATTCAGAAAGGCATTTACGTTTGTTTTTCTCCAAGATACGACTGACGTAAGTCTCTTACGCCGTCGTATCTTGGGTGCATATTTACGCTGGCCGCTAGGGGCGCTTCCGTATATTTCCGCGTCAAAGATGCAAATTAGGTAAATACGCCGATTCAGAAACATACTTGCACCCGTCGGATTTAGCTACGCCGTTTACGTAAGGCGTCGGTACGGCGTAACTTTACCACTCATAAAGCAGGGGTAAGTCATGTTAAGGTATGGACGTCGGAACAGCGTTGTATTTTACGTTGTTTGCGTAAGTCGTATGTGAATGGGGCTGGGCGTAAGTTACGTTCACGTCGACTAAGCATTGAGCCGACGTATCTTGGGGAGTATTTGCGACGTGACTGTGAGCATGCGCGCGCATGCGCCGTTCGTTCGGCCCCTCATTTGCATGGGGTCACGGTTCATTTTAATAAAACACGTCCACTGCCAACCTACTTTGAATTACGTGGGCTTACGCCGGCCCATATACGCTACGCCGCCGTAACTAAGGACGCAAATTGTTTCTGAATACGGTACTCGCCTGACTTAGTTACGGCGGCGTAGCGCATATGAGATGCGCTACGCCCGCAGAAAGATACGCGATTTTTTCTGAATCCCGGCCAGTGTTTTCGTTCACATACATGCGTTGTGATTCCTCTACGAATGCGATAAAAAAAAGGGTCTTGTGCGAGTTTCAGCGTTACGCTGCGAATTTAGTCTCCATAGACATCAATGTAAATCGTTTTGGAATCGCATTGATGGTTCACATATGTGCGAATTCCACCACACTACTCTCCACAAAAAATAGGAAATACTGACAATGCTGCTGTCTGCTGTACCTCATGTGCTCATTCCTCCAGAGCTGTGTCTCACTATTACAGGTGTGTTACTGGCCACATCACCAGGTAAAAACAGAGGGAAAAAGCCAAAGAAGGTAAACTGATGTAGCCACCACATCTAATGATTGTTAAGCTGCACTATAATACATTTTTGGTTTTGGACGTAATACCACTTTAAGCTGGCCATACACCGTAAGATTTATTTCCTTCAGCCTGCTCCATTCTGCTTTACAGCACAGATGGATGAATCCTCCTGCTGGGCTATAGTATTCATACAACCAGCGCTGGTGGCTGTCAGAAAATCTGAACAGCAGCTGCATGTGATCGGATGCAGCCGCTGTTCCTCTGACAATTTTCCATCCAGCCCCTTAAATGTTTCAATCCCTGGGTGGGAGGCGGTTCATTGACAGGGCCAAATTTCAGTGGGGTTATCACGACCTGGATGAAATTAAGTGTATGGCACGCTGTAACTGAAAATGTCTTTTCAGTGTGTACGTAATTTCTTCACATTGAAGGACAGGCAATGCTAGCACAACATATTTGTGCAAGTTATAGTCGTACGAAGGGTGTAACATGTAACTGTACAGAACCTACCAGTGTCCCCTATGATAGTGTGCAGGGTTTCTCTCCCTGCACTTGCTGTCAAAATTTGTCACTTGGCCCACCTGCATCGTGGTAGACGGCTTGTTCTCAATGAACGGCGAGGGCGCTGGTAAGTGCTCTCGTAGTTCACTGACACTTCCTCCAGCTTTCTAACAGAAGGACCATATAAAGGTGTGGGCTGAAAGCTGTAGGCAGTGTCTGCAGGAGCCTGGTATTGCACCCGTAATCTACTAAACTTAGTGAACTTGGCCTAATTTATCTGCTGCCATTCTGAATGTAGACAAGGACAAAACACCTCAAAAGTTCACAGTACCTTTGATCTGGCAACTGTATTGAGGGTGGTTTACAAAGTTGCTAATGTTCACCCTAAAAATGTGTATGAGTATTCACGTCAATTACCCAATCATGTGAAAAGCAATTTCCAGCTTGCTAGGAAGATCTACCGTAATTATGTGCAGATGTTTTGCACACGATTGGATAATTTAGGTGTATATTTAGGCTTCATTCACACTTGTGCGACTTGTCATGCAACTTTGGACACTTAAAGCGGAGGTTCACCCTAAAACAATTATATACCATTCCATCCAGCATACTGCCGACATGTACAGTATGCTGTTTTTTTTTTTTGCTGTACATACCGTTTTATACTTCTTTTTCTTTTCTCACTCCCGCGGGGAATAGGCGTTCCTATGAAGAGGCATAGATGATTGACGTACGGATAAGGTGCGTCACGCGTTCCGAAAATAGCCAAACTGGGATTTGGCTATATACGGCACCTGCGCAGTCAGCTCTACACGGTTCCTAGTCTGTGCGCAGGCGCCGTATAGAGCCAAGTCCCAGTCCGGCTATTTTTGGAACGCGTGACGTCCCTCATCCGCATGTCAATCATCTACGCCTCTTCATAGGAACGCCTATTCCCGGCGGGAGTGAGAAAAGAAAAAGAAGTATAAAACGGTATGTACATGTCGGCAGTATGCTGGATGAAATGGTATATAATTGTTTTAGGGTGAACCTCCGCTTTAAAGGGGTTGTAAAGGTAAAAAATGTTTTCCCTAAATAGCTTCCTTTATCTTAGTGCATCTTCATTTACCTCCTCCTTCCATTTTGCTTTTAAATGTGTCCTTATTTCTTCTGAGAAATTCTCACTTCCTGTTCTTCTGTCTGTAACTACACACCGTAATGTGAGGCTTTCTCTCTGGTGTGTAGAAGGTCTCTTGAGGGGGGAGGGGGCGAGCAGGAGTGTCAGAACACTCTCTACTTTGCAGATAGAGAAAGGAGCTGTGTGTTAGTGCCCAGTTTTGCAGCTGGATCATGGCGGAACTTGATTCCCCAACTCCAGTTCTCTCCCGCCGTTTCCGCTCCCTGCTGTCCCCTGTAAATGCAGAAGACTTCTGTGTTTCAAGGGACAACTTTGCCCTCAGGGGCTGCCAGATCTAACAGATTCCTGCACATACTCACAGTGGGGCACGGCAGGGACAGATCTCCAGGATCTAAGAGAGTAAACAATCTCCCTGCAAAAGCGAGGCAGAGCCGCCTACACAGGGAGGTGCTAGAGCCAAATACACAAGTGGAGCCACCTACACAGGGAGGTACTGGAGCTGGTACTGGAGCTGGGGTAGGTAGGTAAAGGGGTGCAAAGAAGCTTTGTGGGGGAGGTTGGGATAGCAAACTGTGGATAGTGCACCCCTAAACCATGCACTCTGTACACAACACACTCCATGAACGCTTCACTCGCCTGAACCCTGCACCCTGTACGCAGCTCACCCCAGATACAACCACCCCAACCAAAGGCAGTCATGCTACTGATGTGGTCCGTGATGAAATTGCATTTAACACCCCTGCTATAGGATTACTATGACCTATGAACTCTCATGATTCAGTTTCTGATTGGTACCTGTGTGTGGGTAGGGCAACTGCTTGGCAGTAGTTTAAGTGGGCCAGATGCGACATCATCATCCACAACACAAGGTGTAGAAAAGACCAGCCCAGAGGCCTGGGGGTTCCTCAACATTTGATGTATGTAGCTCCGAGATGGATGTATTGTACCTGGCGGTGGGAAAAGGAGTGACACACACCCTATAACATGGGAGGGGGGCCAGGCAAGTGCCCACCACCAAGGTCTGAGTGCAACCTAGAATTTCATATATTGTGGAGCCTGGAACAGTATGTACGGCTCACCACCATGCACCATGCCTGGTCCCCCTCCAATGTTTGAGGGTGTGTTTGATTTTATGCTTGATATATTTGTCCTACTTTCTCTTGGTATCGCAAAGTCCATTGGTTTCTCTCTCCAGTTCCCTTGTGGATTTTGTCACTTAATTTTGGGGCCGATACCAGAAATTGTTTTGTTTTAGCTGCACAACTGATAAACTGACAGCATGGGGTAAGACTTGTCAAGTGACTGTAATATCCAAAGTCACACAAGTGTCAATGGGGTGTTAGGCAGCAATCCTGGGAGGCAGAGTCATCCATTCAATTATCTTCTTATGGCAATGGCCCAAGAGGCAAGGACAAAAGCCCATTTTTTCAGAAGGTCTCCTCAAATATTTATATATAAATATATCCTCCCTCAGCAGGCACCACTGGGAATAAACCTCTTATGCCTTGTACACACGATCGGAATTTCTGATGAAAAATATAAGATGGAATTTTTTCATCAGAAATTCCGACTGTGTGTGGGCCCCATCTGACTTTTTTCTGTCGGAGTTTAGAAATAGAACATGTTTTATTTTTTTCCGATGGAAAATTTGAAAACGTCCGTGTGGAACTCCGACGGAGAAAAAAACATGCATGCTCAGAATCAAGTCGAGGCATGCTCGGAAGCATTGAACTTAATTTTTCTCCGCTCGTCGTAGTGTTTTACGTCACCGTGTTTTGGACAGTCGGAATTTGGTCTGACAGTGTGTATGCAAGAGAGCTTGAACGGAATTACGATGGAAAATTCCATCGGATTTGATCCCATCGGAAATTCTGATCGTGTGTACAGGGCATTAGTAGTAAGTAGACATGTGCACAACATTTCAATTCGTCTCAGTCCGTAGATTCGTAAAGATTCATCATTTCGTAAGACACAAGTTTTCCTATTTGGACCCGTTCGTATTTTCGTAACAGTTTTATTTTTGTTGATACTGAATGATTTGTAATTCTGTCTAATGTATTTTCGTTGATTCGAAATTCGTAATTTTGTTAGATAATAATTTTCGTTTAATGGATTCGTAATTTTGTACTTTCGTAAATAAATTGCGACGCGGTCATTCGCCATCTCGTATTTTAGTTTCATTTTCAACACGCGGCTAATCCATATTGAGATAGACTTTCTCTTAAGCCTCGTACACATGGTCGGACTTTTTGCCAACAAACTTCAAAATGAGCGTTTTTCAAAAAATCTGGACAAACTTTTTCGGTTTCAAAAGTCCGGCCAACTCCCTTCGAACAAAAATCCACGGAAAAGTTTGTTTGAAGTCCGATCGTGTGTATGAGGCTTTACACTGTCCAATGTGACTCAGCAGAAAAGAGATAAGCTGATTGGCTAAGATATTAAGTAAGATACATCACTCACTAACTACACTGCCCAGTGCCTTTCGAAAGAACGATACGAGTACACAAATTTACAAACAGACAAAGAAACAAATTTACAAGACACACAAATGAAAATACAAACAGACAAAGGATTTAAAATACATAATGCAAATCTTTCGTTATAGATGTCATTTTCGTTCTTTTGCTGTTTCGGTGTTTCGTATTTTAGTAAGATTGTCCAATCTTACGTTCGTATTTTCGCTTGTTCGTTATTTTGCTTATTCCTAATTCCCGAATTTTTGTATTCTGGTTCTTTCAGCTTTTTGGATGTTCGAATTGATCCGAATGTACGAATACTAACAAATTTGTACGAAAATCCATTTGTTACGAACGGGAACGCACATGTCTAGTAGTAAGCCAAGCTGCCAAATTGTCTCCCTGGCCAACTACTAAAGGTTTATTGCCAATGGTGCATGCTGGAGGGAGGATATATTTGGGGTAACCTTACCGAAAGGGTCTTATACATTTTGTATCTTCTTGCTTCATTGCCAGGGAAACTCCCCAAAAGCAGACAAATGATAATATAGAAAAAAACAACGAAAGTAGAACTACAATTTGGAGCTCAGACTGACTAAAGCCTTGCAACAACACTAAATTTGAGCTAGGGACACCACTGCTTAAAGCGGATGTGCCACGAAAAAAATATATTAAAAGCCAGCAGCTACAAATACTGCTGCTGCTGACTTTTAATATTAGGACACTTACCTGTCCTGGAGTCCAGCGCCGTCCGCAGCAGAGGAGGAGCGATCGCTCGTCACTCTGCTGCTCCCCCCGCCATCCTCAGTGAGGGAACCAGGAAGTGAAGCGCTCCGGCTTCACTACCCGGTTACCTACGGTGCATGCGCGAATTGCGCTGCGCCGCTGATTGTCTCCCGCTGTGCTCTGGGAGCCGAGTGTTCCCAGAGCACAACGGGGGGAGGACGGGAGGTGACGTTCTGCCCGCAGTTAACCCGAAACTGTGTGGCCCGGAAGTGGGTGCAAATACCTGTCTTTAGACAGGTATCTGCACCCCCCCTCCCCCTGAAAGGTGTCAAATGTGACACCGGAGGGGGGGAGGGTTCCGATCAGCGTGAGTTCCACTTTAGGGTGGAGCTCCGCTTTAAGGCAGGGTCCCTACACCTACGCAAGGTATTGGGGCATTCATTGGGGTGGTTGCTCCTTTTTTTTTGCCTGTAGTACTGTGGAAACTGCAGGCACATGGAATAATGTATCTGTCACCTAGCTCAGGTCAAAAATGTCACATATGCTCGGCTACTGATAGGCAAAGTGCTGAGAAGTGCTTTGCTGGAAGCAATCAAAATTCTTTGACCCAAGATACCTGAAAGACAACTTTTCCAAAATTGCTCTATGGCCACATACAACTTTTGAAATTTAATTTATTGAGTGTTTCCATGTACTAGCATAATGGAATAGGATGTATAAAAAGTGCAAAGTTGATTATTTCACTGTCCTACCCTGTATGTACAGAATCAAAATGGTCAGCATGGCAAAATTTAAGTATAACTAACTACAAACCTTTTATTTTTATTTTGTTTGGAGTAGGTAATGGTTAAACCCCCTCTCATCATCTTTTTGCCTTCTGTGTAACCTTAGGGAGAGTTCCTTTACTTTTTCTCCTGTAGACACAACGGAAAGTGAAAGGAAATCTCTTAAAGTATGGGAAATGCCCACTTCCTTTCAGACTGCTGGCACCCCATTTAAAAATTTCCCATAATACCTGTTTTGCTGACGTTTTAAAACATTGTATCTTTTCCCTTACATTCGGACACAGTGACAATGGTCACCAAGGCAAATAGAAAAGATGAATCTCCCTAAGGCCCTGTAAACACGATCAGTCCAAACTGATGAAAACGGACTGAAGTTCAGTTTCAGGTTCAAAAACCGATCGAGTCCAACGCGGTGACGTAAAACACAACGACGTGCTGAAAAAAATGAAGTTCAATGCTTCCAAGAATGCGTCAACTAGATTCTGAGCATGCCCGGGTTTGGAACCGATGCTTTTGCGTACTAACCATCGGTTTTGACCTATCGGTCCAATTTTAAAGCAAGCAAGTTCTCTGTTTTTGGACTGAAGGACAACAGACCAATGGGGCGTACACACGGTCGGTTTGGACCGATGAAACTGAACCTCAGTCCGTTTTCATCGGTTTGGACTGATCGTGTGTAGGAGGCCTAAGAGGGACATGGACAAAAACAACAAACCTAATAGGGATTTAAACGTTTTATTACTCTGTTCTAAACTAAAAAAAAAAAAAAAAAAAAAATCATAAAATACTGTTTTAACAATTTTTTTCATAATTTTTTTGCATCTCGGTGATTGTGATCTCTTCCAGCCTTTCAGCCACATCCTGTCTATATACACAAAAATGTTGGCTGCACATCATTGCCAAGGACCAGCAACCTGATAATGACAGCAATGGGCCATGCCTGTGTGATGTGTGTCTGCATGGCTGCTTATATTCTCCACCAGGGAAGGATGTGACAGAATGACAATGAAAACGGGAGACAGTTGTCACACCATAACAGGAAGTGCCTGCAAGGGCCCCGCACAGCCATATTCTCTTCGTATAGTGGCAGCGAGTGGGGGGAGAAGATCCTCTGCTCACTGTCAGAACAGGGACTTGGAGGGGTGTGGGGGCCGGTGCAATTGTAACATGAATATGGGTGTAATATATAACATGTTACAAAAGGTAAACGTATCCTTTAAATAGAGAACAGCTTTTAAAATTACAATAATATTTGAAAGCTTTTATGAGGTTTTAGTTAATAGTGTTATGCCCTGTACACACGACCAGTTTTTCCGTTGGAATAAACTCGGATGTTTTTTCCGATGGAATTCCGCTAAAGCTGTCTTGCATACACATGGTCACACCAAATTCCGACCGCCAAGAATGTGGTGACATACAACACTACGACGAACCGAGAAAAATGAAGTTTAATGCTTCCGGGAATGCGTCGACTTGATTCTGAGCATGAGTGGTTTTTAGTGCGTCGGAATTCCATACAGACGAACGGATTTTCCGATGTACATGAACACGAACATGAACATGTACATGAACATGTTCTCTATCTAATTTCGGACAGAAAAAGTCCGATTGGGCATACACATGGTCGGAATATCCGATGAAAAGCTCCCATCGGACTGTTTCCATTGGGAATTCCAATTAGTGTACAGGGCATAAGATTTACTTTTAGAGAGTATTAGGGCTCTTTCACACGGGCGGCCCGTTCAGGTCCGCTTGTCAGTTTTTTAGGCGGACCTGAACGGGTGCTCCATGCACCTCTATGGAGCCGTGGATGTCAGCGGTGACATGCCCGCTGACATCTGACCCGCTCCGATCCGCCAAAGTGTGACGGAGGAAAAACCTACTTTTCCCATCCGTCTGGCGGATCGGATCGGGTGAACACGGATAGAGGGTCCTTGTTTATCCGATCCCCCCATAGGGTAGAGCAGAGAAAAGACAGGGCGGTCCCTGCACAGTGTGCGGGGACCGCCCTGTCATCTGCAGGCTCAGCGGGGATCAACGGAGCGATCCCCGCTGAACAAGCGGAGGTTCACGGGGCAGATCATTACTGATCCGCCCCGTGTGAAAGGGGCCTTATGCTCTTAATAGGTTGCACTTCATCCTGCAAATGGTGGCCTGTACAATTGCATTGTATTGTTACAACATATGACAGCTGCCCATATCTCACTTCCCTCACCGATTGGGAGATGGTTCTGTGTCACACTGGATACTGCAACTCAAATTTCTGTTCCTTCCTGTTTATGTAAAGTGGGTGAAAACCCCTACATTTACCCAGTGAAGTGATTATAATTAGGTGATACACAGAGATAAAACACATCCTTCTACATAAGTTGTACATTTTTATCTGCAGCCCTCTCTCCTCCACATCTGTTTAAAGTGCAGAATTTACACAGCTTTTCGGAGCTTCCAAAGGCAGGGGGTGGGGAACTGATGTCACATACTGCGCAGCTCAGAGAGGAGAGCTGAGTGTAATCTGAGACCTGAGTGGATAGAAAAGACATACTCTACGCAGTCTGATAGGGAAACATGGACAGCTGAGGCTGCCAATTACAGGCTGCATGCCAGCGCCACCCCCCCCCCCCCTATCAAGGCACTAGCAGAGGAACTAGTCTGCAGACAGAAATCACACTCAGTGCTATGGATTGAGGAAAGTTTACAATATGGAAGGATATGCTTTGTTCATGTCAGAGGTTTACAGCCACTTTAAATCTGGGTCAGGAAGGCATTCTGGAACCTGCAGCCTCTGAAACTATCTGATAGATAGCTGTCAGGTTTCAGCTGATAAACGCATAGCTGGCTAGGGTGTTTTTTTTCTGAGTTTCTCATTATACAAATGTATTGGCACTGAGTATAAGCATGTCTGTATGGTGTAGAAACATAGGGGCAGATCCACAAAAGAATTACGCTGGCGTATCTATTGATACACCGGCGTAATTTTAAATTTCCCGCGTCGTATCTTTGTTTTGTATCTACAAAACAAGATACAACGGCATCTGGGATCGATCCGACAGGCGTACGTCTTAGTACGCCGTCGGATCTTAGATGCAATTTTTCGGCGATCCACGAACGTACGTCCGGCCCTGCGCATTTTTTTACGTTGTTTGCGTTCGGCTTTTTCCAGCGTATAGTTAAAGCTACTGTTATGAGGCGTACTCAATGTTAAGTATGGCCGTCGTTCCCGCCTCGCATTTTTAATTTTTTACGTCGTTTGCATAAGTCGTTTACGAATAGTGATTTGCGTAGAATGACGTCACCGTCTTGTACATTGGCTTGTTCCGGTTTCATTTCAAGCATTCGCACTGGGATACCCCCACGGACGGCGCATGCGCAGTTAAAAAAAAACGTTGTTTACGTTGGGTCGCAACGTATTTACATAAAACACTTAGATACACTGCGCCCGAGAAGCGCCGAGGTACGTGGATCTGCCCCATAATTTTTTGTGCCTCGTGCTACTGATGGCATAACATCAATTGGGTATTATCATCAGCATAACATTTTATTTGTCTTAGCACTTACCGTATATACTCGAGTATAAGCTGGCCGTAGGTCCCCTGGACCCCAATCTTGGCACACATGTAGCTGAAAAACTCGAGTATATATACGGTACTTTCTGTACATTATACTATAGAATAAACTATCTTTAAGGCTCTTGTAGCATTCTGTTGCTGAAACTTAACTGAACAGGTAAAGGGTGTAACGATTTGGGCTTAAGTCATTGGCATCAGACTGACATCAGTTTGAAATGCTTCTGTGACCAGAGTTAATTGACAGGTGCATTTGACCTGCAGTTTACCTCCTTCGGACTTGCATTTGACTTGCTTCAAGTGGGTTTTGCATTCTGATAGACTTATATAGGAATGCAAAGCATGCTTGAAGCAAACAGTAGCCCGTACACAGAGGCTCTAAAGACCCCATACACACTATTAGATTTTCTACAGATTTTTGTCTTCATTTTTTATCAAAACCATGTAGTACAAGGCCCTGCCTGATTGCATACAGATTAAAACTCTTAAAGGGGTTGTAAACCATTTTCTGACAGTGACCAGCCCCCCAGCCCCCTGTTTTACTCACCTGAGCCCTGTAATTCCCACGGTGGAGACGTGCTCTTCCTCTCTGCTCGAAGTTCTTGGCTCTTGATTGGATAGATTGATAGCAGTGCAGCCATTGGCTCCCACGGTTGTCAATCAAATCCAATGACGTGGGCGCTGGGGGGCAGGGCCGAGTCTGGCATTCTGTGCCTTTGGACGCAAATGCTGGACTCGAGAGCGTGGCCGCAAGGTAACCCCCCGGGAGAGCGTGTGTATGGGGCCTTACTCTGGTACAAATGAGACTAGACTGTGGAGGGGAAAATATGGAGTAAGGGAGATGGGGTAAAAATAAGGTATGAATAGGCAGAGTGTTCAGAAGAAGAGAACAGCAAAGTATACCAGTATAGAAGGCTTATATTCTCTCTATGGAACGGGAGAAGTTAAGAATCTTAGGAAATTTTCGTGAAGCGTTTTCCTGCTAATTTAGCAGAATACAAAACACCCAGGACTTTTTTTATATTTGAGCCACAATGTTTGACTAACATAACCCTATTGCAACCGGGAGAACTTTAGGAGGACAGAGTTGTGTCATTGTAACTGGCTTTTTAACTTTTGTACGTGTTATTTTTGCTGAATTAGGGGTCAGCATGCCTCCAACATTTGCTCTACGGTCTTTTTGTAAGCCAATAAGTGATATCGCCCTACTACTTTTGTTAATGGCTAATGATACAACACCCAACCTCTGCTCTTGTTTGTTTAACATAAACATGTTCCCACTGTTCCAGTTAAGGGTAGGTGGCATGCTAATTAATTAGTTTCATCTATTAAGCATGGATTAGGAATTTGTTGCTATAAAATAGGAAGTAATTTAGCATTCCAATACATTGACTGGAAATGTAATAATAGCAACGGATCCTGGGAAATACAGCTGTTGCTACCAGCTGCTTTTTGTAACAGATATCTTGTAAACAGAACATTAAAATGCAGGCTGAATGTTACATCAGTAATATCTGATAATTATAACACTGCCATGGTTTATTTTGCTTTTCAGACTAATTTAATATGAAAATAACAGTAGACTGAATACACTAACATTACGGTTTAATTATTGCGTTTAGTATAACCCATTATAAAGGGAAAGTAGCAGTGAAAAAAAGCATTTGTTGGTTTAACCAATCATATGTTAAATATTATTCCTTCGTCATCCACATAACTGGCGGCGCAGCAAGGGGGATGCCTATTTGCCTATTTTGTGCTAAAAGGTGTCCCACTTCTTCACCTTCCTACTTTCTGTCTTTTTGTACATATCTTCACTGTTGTTGTTCTGCTGTTTGTATGTTTACTAGACATGTGCACACTAAAAAATATTTTGTTTTGGAATTTTGTTTTTGTCTGAAAAATACATTTATTTAGTTACTCCCGAAATTTGTTTTTATTTATTTATTTTGTTTCGTTAAAAAATGCATTAGTCCAAAAATCTGAATTAAGGTCGAATCTGTCATTGAAGGCTTATGGTGTCTGTCGAATGTTCTAAGAAGATTCGACGGAGCAGTTAAACTGTATGACGCTGCAATCGTACATTTCCGGTCGAATGTTCCGCCTCCAAGCTATAGAATAATTCTAATGTTGTATGACACTTGTAATAATTATATTTATAAATTATTATTACTAGTCAACCAACATTCGAATTCTTCTATAGCCTATAGGCCGAGCATCTGACCGGAAATGTACGATTGCGGCGTCGTACAGTTTCGCTGCTTGTCAAATCTTCTTAGAACTTTCGACAGACACCATAAGCTTTCAATGACAGATTCAACGTTTGTATGTTTTTCCACTGCTTTGTTGAATCTTTGTCAGTCATGTTGAATGGTCTACCCCAACACTGTCTCTATAATGTCAAATATTTTCTCTCTATGTCGAATCTTTCCTCTCTATGTAGAATAATCTTGGACTAATAGAGTTAAGGTTAGGCACATTCGACCGCAGGTTCGATAGGCACAGATTGCTATTGTCAGCGTCATGTCGAATCTCCTATCTATATCGAACTGTTGTATCAACAAAAACGAAAATAAAGCATTTTTTACGTCGGATCTTTCGGATTTCGGATACTGCGAAAATACCCGAAATTCAGACGAAAATGCATTCGAACGAAAATGTCTAATGTTTACCCTTATTGTGCAATTGTGTGTCTGATCATTGGAGAGGTGAAGAGTTCTGTTCCCAAGCATCAGTATGCATTATTTTGTTACTTAATTCCACCTAAAAGACCAGCTCACATGTCTGATAATCCAGCTAATGTTCATTCATGGGGTGATTAAAGCAGACCTTCTATCATAATTTATCCCCTATATACACTTGTGCTGTTTTTTTTTTTTTCCGGGGGTTGAGGGGGGTGGGCAAGCGGGTACCATTTTTTCGACTGGTACCTGCTCCCACTTCCTCAGTTCTTGCCTAGGTGAAAATTATATCTATTTGGGATACCTTCTCCCTTGCCCGCAGCCTCCTGGGACTCAAAGCCAGAAACGCTTAGCTCAGTACTTCTGGATTTAAAGCTATTAATCACTGGCCAGGGAAGACGCTAACTGAGCACAGTCTGTGCTCAATTGGCTTCAACAGAATGCAGTGATGAGATTAGAGACAGATCCCCTCTTTAGGCTCCATTCACACTTGCCTTCAGGCCCCATTCACATTTGCAAATGGGACCATTAGCGATTACATGTGGGAGAGCCAGCAGGGGTTTTCCATGATTAGCTGTGGGCGGCAGCTCTATTGAAAGTAATGAGAGGCTATCGGCTCCTGTAGCTAACTTCGGTCACATGTAATCACTCAGGGAGTGATTATCTGCAAATCATTGACCTTGGATGCAGACTGCCTGTCACCTGCACTGTGCTATCACATAGGTTTATTGATAACAATACATTTTATGTTAAAATAAAAAGTTTAATAAAATATATAAAAAAAAAGCAAACATTTTTGAAAGTACCCCATCACCACATACAATGCAAGCACTTGAGCACAAATAAAACCAACTGTGCCACACATATTAGGTATCACTGTACATGCCAGTATAATTTTGGGTCCATCATTCACTGTAAACTCTAAATGAATTACCTGTAAGCCCACATTCATATTGGACCGATTTGACATGCGATTTGTCAAATCGGAGCCTATTGCCGGCAACTACACAGTTTGAATCGGTGCAACGCCAACTTTGCCGATTCACAAAACTAGTTCCTGCACTACTTTTGGCGACTGCAGGGGAAATTTCAATAGACGTCTGTGCATGAACCCACACAGGTATCTCTCAAGTCGCACGATTTCAAACCTGCAGTCAGCGAGAACCTAGGCTAAAGGTTTTTAAAATGTCACCTAAGGAACAGTTTAAGGTACCATTTTTTTTTTGCTATTTCATGAGCATGCACAATTTTACAGCTTGACATATTTGTTATTTATTTACTCAACGCAGCCTTATCTTTAAAATTTGACCAAAAGTTGGGTATTAAATTTGTGTGCACTAAAATCATTGTGAGTATTTTTTTACTGAAAGTAAAGCATCAGCAGCCAAAAGCTGCTCTACCACTCTTATGCGGATGACACACAATTGTACTTTCGCATCTGCAACAAAAAGGATCATCACCTCGGTCTAGAGAAATGCTTCTCTTTGATAGAGAACTGGATGACTAAAAGTTATCTTAAACTCAACGGGTCGAAAACAGAACTTCTCCTGTTTCACGCCAATCGAAAGAATCAACCGGCAACTACCTGGACACCTCCGTCCATTCTGGGCAAAATCATCACCCCTAGCACCAAAGTCAAAAGTCTCAGAGTCATCTTTGACACCTACATGACAATGGATGCACAAATAGGGTCAGTAGTCAGCGGATCCCACCATCTGCTGCGCCTACTACGCAGACTTATTCCATTTATTCCCAAAGAGGACATAGCAGTCGTGGTGGAAACAATTGTTAACTCCAGACTTGATTATGCAAATGCCCTCTATCTCGGACTCCCAAAGTACCAAATCACTCGCCTGCAGGTCGTTCAGAATACTGCCGCGCGACTGGTGACTGGGAAAAAACCTTGGGAATCAATCTCACCCTCACTGAGAAGCCTTCACTGACTGCCAGTGAAAGACAGAATCACTTTCAAAGCACTCTGTCTGACGCATAAATGTATTTTGGGAAATGCCCCCAAATATCTATGCGAAAAACTAAAGGCTTACAACCCCAATCGCGTTCTGCGATCCTCCAACCAAAACCTACTCCAAATCCCGAAAACCAGATACAAGTCCAAAGGAGAAAGAAGATTTGCTGTCCTAGGCCCTCGACTTTGGAACACTTTACCAACCTCCATTCGGTTGGAGGAGAACCACTTGGCCTTTAGGAGAAAGATCAAGACCCATCTCTTCTGAGGTCAAAGGAGAAATGGTCAAACAAGCGCCCAGTGGTGATTCAGTTTGCATGTTCAGCGCTATATAAGTTTTTCACTCACTCAAAGTATAAATTTGATAAAGAGTAGAACATATATTTTGTGACATAAAAAATGTAAATTGCCCCCATTTTTTCGACATAAAATATATAATCATTTTGGGGTTTAAGGAATCTTCAGCCCTGCATTTTAACATGTATGCAAAAAAAAAAAAGTCGGGCAGCAAAAAGGGGGTTAAAAGAAAAGTAGTGTTGTGCATAGCAAACAAAACTGGTTGGGGATTTAAGTGTTTGTGCTAATATACCTTTTTTTTTGTGCTTAATTGCTGTAGATGCCAGAAAAGTTAGTATGGAATGGAGTTTAGTAATCCGCCTATGGCACTTCCTTTTGTGGCCCTAGGGCTACATTTAGTCTGGATTCACACTGTAGCAATGTGGGAACCAGCGTGATTCCAGTGTCGGTTCGCTCCCACAGGCAGTTCACACTGCCCTCTGCGAACCGCTGTGGGTGTCAATATAATGTTAATGACACCCCCAGATCGGTTTACAGATCGCAGTGTGAACTGTGGATTCGGACAGGGAAAAAAAAAAGTCCCTGCACCTTTTTTGTGCGAATCCAATGCGAGTTCAGCCATACAACTGTATGGCTGAACTCGCATTGCACAAACACATGTGATCAGCATGCAATGTCTGTGTTCGCTACAGTGTGAACCCGGGCTCACACTGGCGATTTAGCCCAGTGCGAATTACAGCGGCAGAAATCTTCTGATTCTTGCTGCTGCTGTGAGCGGCTAGCTGCCTTCACTATAATGACAGCTTGTCCAGTGGCCGCAGCTATTCTTGGCTTCCTGCATGGCCAGCAATCACCTGCAGCAATCACTGTTGGACTCACTTTGTGTCCTGAATAGTTGTGGCCGCCGGGATCCTGATTTTATAGTGAACAGGACTGGCTTCCACAGCTAACAACTCACAGCAGTAATGAGAAGATTTCTGCCACTGTAATTTGCAGCAAGTTAAAATTGGGACATGCGAGTAAGACCACTCGTAAACCGCCCCTGCCCATTGAAATGCATGGAGCACTTGAAAAGTGAATCGGAAGCGCAGCAACGCGGGCGGTTTTAATAATTTGTTTGGCCGCTAGCGGGGGTTGAAAGCAACATGGACGCCCCGCCCATTCTGGGTCAATCCATCACCCCCAGCACCAAAGTCAAAAGTCTCGGAGTTATCTTCGACACCTACATGACAATGGATGCACAAATAGGGTCAGTAGTCATCTGCTGCGCCTTCTACGCAGACTCACTCCCTTTATCCCAAAAAAAGACATAGCAGTCGTGGTGGGGACACTTATCAACTCCAGACTTGACTATGCAAATGCCCTCTATCTTGGACTCCCAAAATACCAAATCACTCGTCTGCAAGTCGTTCAAAATACGGCCGCTCGACTTGTGACTGGGAAAAAAACATGGGAATCAATCTCACCTTGGTTGAGATCCCTTCATTGGTTGCCCGTAAACGACAGAATCACTTTCAAAGCTCTCTGTCTAACGCATAAGTGTATTCTGGGAAATGCCCCCCAATATCTATGCGAGAAACTAAAAGCTCACAACAACAATCGCATTCTGCGATCCACCAACCAAAATCTACTCCAGATACCCAAAGCCAGATACAAGTCCAAAGGAGAACGAAGATTTGCGGTCCAAGGACCCAGACTATGGAACGCTCTACCAACCACCATCCGTTTGGAGGTAAACCACCTGGCCTTCAGGAGAAAGATCAAGACCCATCTCTTCTGAGGGCCCAGGGAATGGATACCAAGCGCCCAGAGGCGATTCAGTTCGCATGTGTTGCGCTATATAAGTTTCTCACTCACTCACTCAATGCAGTATCATAAATAAATATCTCAGATGTTTGCTTAACATTCTTTCCCAGCCATAAGATATATATCTGCTAATTAAATAATTTACTTGCATAAAATTACAAGGTACTGGTTTATATGTTAAGAGGAATGCTATGTAGGTTATTTTCGTAAATTACACATGTAAAATATGAGTCATCACATAACTTTATCATATAAATTATGGAAGTGGATGCGTTTTGCTGCATGAAAATAGTAGGAATAAAAAAAAGTAAGGCAAAATACTAAATTCTGAGCTACTGGAAAAGAGGGAAAAACTTCCAACGGTGACACTTCTGGATGTGTCTCTGAGACAACAATTGATAGTTTTTTTTAAGGTATACAGTAATTCAAGGCAAAACTTTTTCTTTACCTTTGGATAGAGTAAAGAGGGATTAGAACATCTGTTTTTATTTCTGCCTGTGCCCCCATTAGGGATATTCACCCTCTCTATTTGTCCTAATCCCATTATCATTGAAAGTGAAACGAAAAGAAAATCACAAAATTTGGGTTCGCAATAAAGGGGAAATCATCCAATGGGGACAGCAGTTCTAGTGACCAGGGGGGCCCCCCAAGGGATTCCCTTAATTTGCAGGGATTTCCTCTCACTTCCTGTTTTGGCTATGGGACAGGAAGTGAAGGAAAATCTCCCCATAGGGCCCAGATGGCAAACAAATTAGGGTTTACCACTCTCCTTTACTCTATCCAATATGAAAAATAAGTTTTGCCTATAGTTCTGCTTTAACCCTGCTTACATTATTAAAAACTCCAGAAAAAGATTTTACTTTAATGAGGCAATTCGAAAAGTGAGCTAAGTCTTAACTAGCACTTGCTTGTAATAGATGATTTGTCTCTGTGGTTTATTAAAATGTGTATTCTGTAATATAAGCCTGATTGCATTCTAATTCATTTTAATTAGTACAATGAAGGATATATAAACTGAGTACATTCTTTTGAAATATGCAGTTACAAGATTTAGAAAATTCATGAAAAGTTGCTTTTTTAAATCATGTACATGTGTTGCATTTTATGCACACTAGGTAAATTGTATATAATGCAAAGTTTTTAACAATAATATGGGCAATACCAATTCCGCCCAAACATAAAACAAATTTGAAGTGACGCAAAACGATATCCTTAGAGCCCATTCACACAGGGGCAACACGACTTCCAGCACGACTTTGGGAGGCAACTTGGACACGACTTGAGTATGAATCATCAGGCAACTTACGAGGCAACTTCAAGTTGCCTCCAGGACAAGAGGCTTTCCAGTGGCCAATCAAACAACAATCAGCTCTGTGGGAGGGAAGGGTTTGCCTGAGAAATGTATGTTCTCTTCCTGTATTGTTGCTTCTGTTAAGACAGTGATCCGACTTCTGAGGCGACTTCCATTGAAATCAATGGGTACAAGTCGCCTAGAAGTCGGATTGAAGTAGTACAGGAACTTTTTTTGAAAGCGGAGCGATTGCAGTAGTGTGCGTTAAGACGGCTCCATTCACTTACATTGATTTTCTCATGCAGCACGACTTGAGGCGACTTGAAGTCGGATCCAAAGTCATCCCTGTGTGAATGGGCTCTAATTCTATAAAAATAATACATACACTTCTACAACTTATTGGCTCTATAATTATTTTGAATTTCTCACTGTGTTTTTCTGCCTTTTTGTAAAATCCCCTTATGAGCTTTCAAACCTCTCTTTTTTCCTCCTCAATTCCATTTGTTTAAAACAAGCAATGCATGTTAGTTGTGTAGCACTACCCCCGAAGAAGCTGCTGGTTTGTTTTGGCTGGCATGTTACCTCTGTATCTCCGCCATCTAGGGTACTTGATGAGAGTTGTAGTAAAGGGAATGTCTTTGCTGCCCTTTTATTACCCAGCCGGGTAAAAACGATTAAACAGTGGAAAGGTGAAGGGATAGCAAATAGGAGACAGTAGATCCAGCTGCATACGGGAAACAGTCCTGCTTCCAACAACACTTTACTTCGCCACTCCAGCCGGAGTGGGTATAGTGCACCCAGACAGGCCTCTCTCACCAGCCTGGCAGCCAGAGTGTCACTCGAACTTAGGATCAAGTCTCTGCCACAGACCCTCCTAAAAGAATGCAGACAATTATGGTCCGGAACAGTGGCGTCACTAGGGTTAGTGTCACCTGGTGCGGTAAAATATGGTGTCACCCCCCCCCCCCCCAATAACATTTTTCTATTATTTTTTACCCTACTGTTTGCTCTCTGTTCTGCTTTCTTCCCCTTTTCTCTCTCTCCCTATCCATCTTTCTTGTTCGTTCTATCCCTTCTTCTTTCTCTCCATTTTTCTTTGTCCCCTCCCCCCACCTCTCTTTCTCCAGGACCGGAATTCACATCTCAGGAGCCTATAGACCAGGGGCGTACCTAGAGCATTTGGCACCCGGGGCGGATCCAATACCTGGCACCCCCCCACGTTAAAATGTAAAAACACCCCACTGTGCCCCCTGCATACCTCTGCATCCTTCAATATCTTTTTGTTACTACTGTGTACCCCTCTCCACAACTGCACCTCTGGACCACTTTACATTGCACAGCACCCTGCATCACTGGACCCCTTAACATTACACAGCCCCCTGCATCACTGGACCCCTTTACATTACACAGCCCCCTGCATCACTGGACCCCTTTACATTACACAGCCCCCTGCACCTCTGGACCTCTTTACATTACACAGCCCCCTGCATCACTGGACCCCTTTAAAATTACACAGTACCCTGCATCACTGGACCCCTTTACATCTCACAGCCCCCTTCACCTCTGGACCCTTTTACATTACACAGCACCCTGCACCCCTTTACATTACACAGCACCCTGCACCTCTTTACATTACACAGCCCCTGCACCACTGGACCCCTTTACATCACATAGCCCCCTGCACCTCTGGACCCCTTTACATTACACAGCACCCTGCATCACTGGACCCCTTTACATCTCAAAGCACCCTGCATCACTGCACCCCTTTTACATTACACAGCCGCCTGCACCTCTGCACCCCTTTACCCCTTTACATCACATAGCCCCCTGCACCTCTGGACCCTTTTACACTACACAGCCCTCTGCACCCCTTTACAATACACAGCACCCTGCATCACTGCACCCCTTTTACATTACACAGCCACCTGCACCTCTGGACCCCTGCATGTTACACAGACCCCCCTTCAGTGCAGACACCCCCTCAGTGCAGACACCCCCCCTTAGTGCAACCCCCCCCTCAGTGCAAACCCCCCTCAGTGCAACCCCCCCTCAGTGCAAACCCCCCTCAGTGCAACCCCCAAGTGCAAACACCCCCCCCTTAGTACAACCCCCCTCAGTGAAAACCCCCCTTAGTGAAAACCCCCTCAGTGCAAACACCCCCTTAGTACATCCCCCCCACCCCTTCAGTGAAATCCCCCCAGGTGCAAACACCCCCCCTCCCCATTCAGTACCTCAGATCATCGCAGGCAGCGCCACGGCACATGGACAGAAGGTCCCCTCGGCCCCTCCCCCTCTGTACACACAGAGAGGAGGGGGCTGTGCCTGTGTGCCGACTGCCGACCACCGCTAACAGCCCGTGGCTGTGAGAGGAGGGGATGGATGGTGCTGCGGTGTCACCCCGCAACCCCCCTCCTCTTCTACCGTGGCACTCGGCGCTCCGATTCCACGGCGCTCATCGCTGCAGTCGCGGGGGGGGGGGGAGCCGCCCCCCCCCACGTCAGCTAAAAAAAAAATAAAAAAATGTTTTGTTTTTTTTTTAAATCGGGATGGTGTCACCCCTCTAGTGGGTGTCACCTGGGGCGGCCGGCACCCCCCGCACCCCCCTAGCAACGCCTCTGGTCCGGAATCCTCTCTCAGTAGATTCAGCACCCGGATCTCCTTCAGGTAGTTTTGCCAAATTAGCGACTGACAGGTGACCAACATCCAGCCTGTCAGATCCCAGGTTGTCCCCCCGATTAATGGACAGGCCCCTCCTGGAACACCAGCCTTGTGCTTGGTATCCTTCGGCAGACTCCTCATCAGTCAGCTTCCTCCAATTGGACGGACAGCTCGGGATTCCCTCCAGATTGGGGACCCAGTCCATCACTGGGCCCACACAGCAGATGAATTGCTCAGGTCCAACATGGTCCCGGAACCAGGAACACTGCTACCGACGCACACCCCGGCTAGGAGGTCCATATGCGTGGGGGGTCGTGGAATGGCTACCCCAATGGTGGGCGTCACACGAGGAAGAACCTCGAGGCAATGGCGTCTGCCCACTTTATACCCCTCCCCAGCATGCACAGCGAGGAGGCCCACCCCTGACTGGCTGCTAAGGAGTGATACTCAGACACACTTGACCCCACTGCTGCCACCTGCCATCCGGGGGTGACGGGAGTCTCCGAACAAGTGGCAGCACAGCCAAGCTAGAGCAGAGACCCAAATTTAACAGTCAAACTAATTCAGAGCTAACTATTTCTCTGAATTCTGCCCTAAATTTAACATAGTACTGAAAGTAGCCAGGCACTACAGTTGGGTACTGCTCTATGAACACTACAAATCCTGTAGTCCATAGTCTATAGTCCATCTCAGGAGTGATAAAGAGAGGATGGCTATGTCTCTACATACAGTGGGACCATGGAGGATGAATGTACCTCATCCCTAACAGGAAGTCTCACCAGCAAAAAAACAAACAAATGGAATTTGTGCGAATTGTGAATTCAGACAGTAATCGGTGTGAACACCCATGCGATCTGATTCTGTTGCGGACAAAAAAAGGGTCCTGTGTGATTTTGATCCAAACGCAATGCAAATTCAGCACACCTCCCCAAATTTCTGCTAGTCGAACAATTCTTACCTGCTTTCGCCCCCCCCCCCCAAATTCCCCCTCCCAACACAAATCCACTCCCTGCAATCTCCTTGTAGTGCCCCCAAACCTCACGTGATACCACAGTGCCCAGGGCAGCCACTCCTCCGGCCCACCCCTTGTCTCAGTCCTGTCTCCAGCTAATGCTTTATCAAAACTTGTGGTGTGGTGATGCAGCAGTAGTTCAGACTAATGTTGGCTATACACCCCTTACATATTCCCTTTCGGGAATATGAAGGCATGTATAGCCAACATTAGTCTGAACTACTTCTGCGTCACCACAACTGTCACCACACCACAGCTGGAAAGTGTACTTGCACAAGACTAACACATCCCTGTAACATATTATACAAAAAATATTCAGCCGTTCGTAAAATATATCAGCCTTTTTCAACCAGGGTGCCATCTGGGTTCTTTAAGGGTGCTTTGGCCAAAATGCCTAAAAATTGCCCCAAATTGCTAAAAAATTGTCAATAAGTCAGGGGGTGGATCAAGCCTGCCTTTTTTGTTAGACAAGTCATATGTTTTTATTGTGCAGCATTACAATCATGGGCACTGTGCGGGCCAGCTCCCAGCATCCTAACAACTGATTACATCATCCCGTGATTGCACCTCAGAGAGCCAGAATGGGGGATCTGTTAATGTGAATAGTCAGATCCCCTTTCTGTCAGGAAAGTAGAGAGAGATCTGCTATTCCTAGTGATCAGAAACAGTGATAGCTTTCTACTCCCTGTCAGTACACTCCACCCACAGTTAGAAACACTTCCCTAGAGAACACTTAACCCATTGTGTTCACCCCTTCCCTGCCAGTGACATTTAGGGCCAGTTCACACCAGACGCAATTCCGTCCACAGTGCTTTCCATGTATTCCAATGGCTCTAGTTGGCACCATGCAGTCAGTTTCTGCACTCTAAACTCTAAAAGAGTTCCAATGCTGTGCACATGGTAATGCTGGTTCCCAGAGCACATCCTTTCCTCATAAATAGTATGAGGAGTGCTTGTGACCTACCTTCCCCAACCCATAAAATAATTCATAAAAAGATTGCTGCGTGTACTTTGAGGCAAACCCTTGTGTAATAAACTGTGGTGGTGTAATAAACAAAAAACAAACAAGCACATGATGTCCAGTTGAAGCACACTAAGACCCCTTTCACACTGAGGAGTTTTTTTTAGGTGGGTTAGCGCTAAAAATAGCGCCTAAATGCCGCCACCGCACCTCCCGCCCCAGTGTGAAAGGTGCCTAATTGGGTAGCAGGGTGTTGGGCACAGTGGGGTTTATTTACTAAAGGCAAATCCACTTTGCACTACAAGTTCAAACTACAGGTGCAAAGTGGACTTGAAATTGCACTGAAAGTGCACTTGGAGGTGCAGTCGCTGTAGATCTAAGGGGGACATGCAAGGAAAATAAAAAACTGCATTTTTGCTTGCACATGATTGGATGATAAAATCAGCAGAGCTTCCCCTCATTTCAGAACTTCCCCTCAGATCTACAGCGACTGCACTTCCAAGTGCACCGCAGTGCACTTGTAGTGCAGAGTGGATTTTTCTTTAGTAAATCAACCCTAGGGTGTTCACACCTGCGTGTTTTATGTGTGCTTTAGGTGCGTTACGCTAAAAAGAAACCATGCTTGCTACATCTTTGATTTGCTTTCATCAAAACACGTTATATATAGTTTAATGGTAACACATCTAAAGTGCATGTAAAACATACTGTGCAGATGTGAACTGAGCCTAAGCCTAGGTTTACACTTGCGCAATGCGGTTCCTGCATCGCATCTCTCCCGCAGGCAGTTCACACTGCCCTCAGCGAACCGCTGCGGGAGTCAATACAATATTAATGACACTAATAGATCGCAGCGCAAACTGTGAACTTGCATAGGTGAGAACACCCATGCGATCCGATTCCAGTGCGGGATCGCAAGGTGTACCAATCAGAGTCCCCCTTTAGAGCAGATGCCCCCCTTTACATTTTATCATAAATCACAATATAATTGCCCCCCTAATTTTTTCCTATGCCGTTATGTGAATATCATGCTCCGACTCCTCTGTGTAATGCGCAGGGCTGACAACAAGGCTGAATTCCATAGAGCAGTGACATTACCCACCAGCGGCCACTGCTCTAGGTGTTGTCGGAAGAGGGAGAGCTCCCTTCCCACCAGCTATATATTACATTATTAACATTAGGTTTCATGACCACATAGTAGATAAGGTTGAATAAAGACAATAGTCCATCCATTTCGACCTGTGTAGAAAACAAGAGAAAAAATGTATTCAAATTATGATTAACGTGGAGGTCTGGTGAAAAAAAAAAATCAGTAGCTACTAACACTGTAGCTGCTGACTTTTACTAAGGAGACTTACCTGTCCAGGGTGCCCGCGATGACAGTAGCCGAAGCCGAGGAAACGCTCGGGTCTCGGCTTCCCCGCCGCCATCCTCAGTCAGGGAATCAGGAAGTGAAGCCTTGCGGCTTCACCGCCCGATTCCCTACTGCGCATGCGCGAGCCGTGAATGGATGATGTCTCCTGGGACACACACAATGTCCCAGAAGACACCGCTCCACCATTCCACAGGAGGCAGCCGAGGAACAGAAGAATGAAGATGGACCGCGGATCAGGAAGTGTCAGATTAGGACAATCTGCCTAGCAACAGGCACTTTGTTACATACCGTATGTATAAAAAAAAATGTTCATTTTTAAAAAAAAAAATTCCAGCATTTAAAAAAAATAAGTTTTCCTTGGTGGAGCTCCGCTTTAATGTTAAACTGTATGCAGCACAATAGGGAGCAGAGGGGAGACAGCATTTAAAAGGTGGGCCGCCTGAATTTAAACTAAGGACCTTTTTTTTCTTTCATAATTTTTTCATTGTTAGTTATTTTTTTTGGCTTTAATAGTTTATTCAAATGATCGGCAAAGAAAATATTTTTTTTCTTGTATCATTATCAAGTGAATAAACAATATGAACATCTCCAGGACTTGTTCCACCATAGTACCTCAGCCAGATAATTACCTCATAGTACATACAGAGCAACCTTTGCACCTGACCACACCCGTCCTCTCTACCGAGTAGCAACCTGCCTCAGAATTCTGGGGACACTGGAAAGCAGCTATAGGAAAAATTTATTCATCTTGCCGTACTGCTAGGCAGTGGGAAACAGCAGCAGTGAAACAGATTTATAATATACAGTAGTTCACAGTTTCATTCATAAATGTATTCTCAGAAATAGCACTACACCATCTTTTAAATATCGTTTTTAAATAGTATAGTTTGAGGAAAAATCGGTCTCAGATTCTTGCTTAACTTTCTCAGATCTGCCTCCGATCTTAAGCCCTGGTTCACACCGGTGCGTTTTGACATGTGATTTGATGTGTCATATCGGTGACATTTGCCGGCAATGGCACCGCCCTAATCTCCCAAAGTGGAAGCGCTGCCCATTAATTTGAATGTGCAGGGCATTTTGGGAGCGCTACATACAGCGCTCCCAAACCGCCCCAAAGATGCTGCTTGCAGGATTTTTCCTAACGTCCTGCAAGTGCACCGCCTTAGTGCGAAAAATCACACCGAAATGAATGCGAGGGGTTGTCAGGCGCTTTACAGGCGATATTTCTAGCGCTAAAACGCCTGAAAACTGCCTCAGTGTGAAAGCGTCTAACTGTTATAATAGCCTCCCATAATACAACATCATGTTATAGTCCATCTTTCAATGCCACTAAACTGATCAAGTCAGGGCTGGACTGGGACAAAAATGTGGCCTTGGACTTCATCCAGACTGGCCCACTTTGACAGGTCTCTCCCATGGCGGCCGGACAACTCCTGCACCCCCCCGGCTACCCAAGCCCCCTCTCCCACTTCACTAGCCTCTAGCCGTTCTACTTTATTAGAGTAGAATGGCTGGTACTGGTACTGTTATAGACATTATTTCACCCAGGGCAAAGAATCAGTTTGTTGCCCCCCTTATGGGACAAGATTAGGCAGAAGTGAGAAACTCCCAGGCCATAGCTGTTGAGTCAGCTGACTGTCCCCTCCCCCATGCTCCTCTGTCCTCCCCCTGCTTCTTTGTCCCCCCAGGTGAGCGCTGCGGGGAGGGAGAGACAGCGGGGGCGGCGGTCCGCTGTCATTGAAGCCAGCCCACTGAGCCATCGGCCCACCGGGAAACTCCCTGTAGTCCCAATGGCCAGTCCATCCCTGGATCAAGTTGAATCACAAACCAAAGACTCTCTATTTTAATAGATGGAGGCCTTTTTCATGCAGCAGTAAAAAAAAAGAAAAAAAACATCTTTTATTTACGGATCTGAAAGCAGTTGTATTGTCTTTATTGGAGACATTCACACAGGTGCATAAAAATTGCACTGCATTCACATCCCTAAGAAAAAATACAAAAATCTACATCTGAGGACTTGCTTATACATGTATACCATTAAAAAAACGACCATGACAATTGTTATGCAATAAAAAACTGATCTATTTACTGATCATTATGCAGGAACTTTTGTTCCTTGTCTTAACCACTTTAGCCCCGGACCATATTGCTGGTCAATGACCGGGCCACTTTTTGTGATTCGGCACTGCGTCGCTTTAACTGACAATTGCGCGGTCCTGCGACGTGACTCCCAAACAAAATTGGTGTCCTTTTTTTCCCACAAATAGAGCTTTCTTTTAGTGGTATTTGATCACCTCTGCGGTTTTTACTCTTTGTGCTATAAACAAAAATAGAGCGACAATTTTGAAAAAAAAAATGAATATTTTTTACTTTTTGCTGTAATAAATATCCCCAAAAATATATAAAAAAAACAATTTTTTTCCTCAGTTTTGGCCGATACCTATTCTTCTACATATTTTTCGTAAAAAAAAAAAAATCGCAATAAGCGTTTATTGATTGGTTTGCGCAAAAGTTATAGCGTCTACAAAATAGGGCATAGTTTTTTTTTTACTAGTAATGGCGGCGATCAGCGATTTTTATCGGTACTGCGACACTTTTGACACATTTTTGGGACCATTTGGCATTTTTAATAGCGATCAGTGCTATAAAAATGCATTGGATTACTATAAAAATGCCACTGGCAGGGAAGGGGTTAACACTAGGGGGCGAGGAAGGGGTTAATTATGTTCCCTGTGTGTGTTCTAACTGAAGGGGGGATGGGACTGACTAGGGGAAATGACTGATCGCTGTTCATACATTCTATGAACAGACGATCAGGCATTTCTCCCCCTGAAAGGACCGGGACATGTGTGTTTACACACACAGCTCCCGATTCTCGCTCTGTAACGGGCGATCGCGGGTGCACGGCGGTGATCACGCCCGCCAGGCACGCACGTCGGAACCAGGAGCGAGTGGGGGGCGCGGCTGACACGCGAGATGGCGTAATATTACGTGATCTCGTTCAGGGGAGCCGACCTGCCGCCGTATAAATGCGGCGGCTGGTCGGCAAGTGGTTAAAGATCAGTAAAATGTTTGGCCGTGTGAACGAGGCCCTAGTCTATGATTACACTGAATCTGACGTTGGAATCGTGGGACTTTACTTAAAGCTGCACGATTTCAAAGATCCCATGTCAGTGCGACTTCAGGTGCGACTTGGAAGACATCTGTGTGACTTAATGCACAGATGTCTATGCAAGTAGCACCTGAACTTGCAAAAAGTAGTGCAGGAACTACCTTCAAAATCTGTGTGATTCCGATGGAGTCGGGATCGCACCGATTTGACCGCTTCCATTGCGGACAATAGGGTGCGACTTGTCATGCAATTTGAAACTATCAAAACACATGAAAACTCGCACTGGTGAACCCATAGTAATTCAGATAATTTAAGTCAGGGGTCTCAAACTCTATTTCCTTGCGGACCACATCTGCATTATGGTTGCCCTCAAAGGGCAGTTTGTATCTGTTAGACTAGCATAGGTGTGCACAGCTTTTGGCATTAGGGTGTGCACCCCAAAGCTCAAACGCACTCTACCGATCACTCATGATGTTTATTCCCCCACTCATCCTAAAACATCCACAGCAACAACCGGTGGGAGAGGGGGGAAGCAAGCAGTGCTGTGGGGGGAAGGAGGGGGAGCCAGGTCAGTAGGGGGAATCTGTTCTGCACAGGGTGATTAGGGTGTGCCTGGGCACACCTGGCACACGCCTATGTAGACTAGATGTCCACAGCATTCCACCCCCCTTACATCAGAAGTCAAGAAGAGTCCCCCACCCTCTCTTACCTCACAGTGGACCCCCTTATCTTGTGCTGCTGCCAGGAAGAAGATGTGGATGGAGCTGGGAAGCAGAAAATGCAGGGTCTGCAGGAGGACCAGAGGAGGGCTGGAGTCAACTTAATGCTGAGACCAGGGGAGGCGGAGACGAATAGGTGCTGCAGCTGCACAGAGAGGTGCAGGATCTGAAAGAGGAGTTGTGTCCTCTTCTCTGCTGCCGACTGCTGAAAGTGGAGGTGGGGACAAGGGGGGAGCTGCAGCTGCAGGAGAGGTGCGAGGACCACATAAAATGGCCTGGATGGCTGGATTCGGCCCGGGTCTTGTGTTTGACACGTGATTTAGGTGATCTTTTTTTTAATAGATTATTTGCATTTGCATGTGTCCAATCAATAATTTCAGTACGCTGCAAAGGTTCAGAAATAATACCCTGTGTTTTGTATTGTTCAATATTATTTGATTAAAGGGGTTGTAAAGGTTTGTTTTTTATTGTCTAAATAGGTTCCTTTAAGCTAGTGCATTGTTGGTTCGCTTACCTTTTCCTTCGTTTTCCCTTCTAAAGCCCCATACACACTATCAGTTTTCCTGCAGGTTTTTCTCTTCAGGTTTACCAAAACCATGTAGCGCAAGGGCCTGCTTGATTGAAACTCTTAAGATTTTACCTCATATTAGATGGCTTTGGTAAACCTGAAGAGAAAAACCTGCAGGAAAACTGATAGCGTGTATGGGGCTTTAGTGTTTTTTTTCTTTGTCTGAATTTCTCACTTCCTGTTTCTCCTCAGTAAGCTTGCCCCCATCATCCATGGGGGTTAGTCAGCCAGAACAGCTTACTGAAGAGGAACAGGTAGTGAGAAATTCAGACAAAGAAAAAAAACACTAAAGCCCCATACACACTATCATTTTTTTTTTTACAGACAAAGAAAACAAAGAAAAAAAAACATTTAGAAGGGAAATTGAAGGAAAAGGTAAGTGAACCAACAATGCACTAGCTTAAAGGAACCTAATTATAAAATAAAAAATTAACCTTTACAACCCCTTTAAAGATGAATTGTTTGTGATTGCTTGCTTAAATCGATCACACATCGCTACGCGTATGGCCCCCTTAGCGCTTGTCTTTCTCTATTTGTAACCTGGCTCAGGTTTTTTTGAGGTAATGTTGCTGACTTTGATGTTGATACCTCTAGAATCAATTCTTGTAACATGGACATCACGCTAGTAGCTTGGCACTTACAGTGCATAAGTTGGGTAACTTGTGTTTCTGTAATATGGCATAGTTGCAGCTTTGGTAATTTGCCAACGTCCCTGTATCCATGGGTAGATTTGGGGGGGTTGGTGTGGCCTGTACTACAGGACTGGGGTCTAGTCCTTAGTACATAATAGTTTAAGGCAAACAGAAAGTATTGGAAATCTACATTTCTGGGCAGTAAGAAAAATAAATAAACATTCAATAGGTTTTTATAAGGTACATAAAAGTATGTGAAAACGCACATAGAAAAGTGTGAATCCAGGTTTTTGGTTTTCGTTTTGTGCCAACAGTTTACATTTGCAGCCAGTGGGTGGAAGATAAAAATAGGCAGTTCTGTCACAGTTTTACTACCCCTAGACTTAACCTACGGATGGAGCTTAAAGCGGAGGTCCATCCTAAAAAAGGCTACAAAAATGTAGAAAAAAAATACACTTACCAGAAGTGTCTGTTACTTTTTTTTTTAAGGGAGGGGTTGGGGAGAATAATTGTATAGACTAGATGTAATAAGGAACTTTTATCATGTCTATCTGTCTAAATCTGTCAATATAAGAGAGAATATTCATAACCTCCTATGGTGGCTGAAGGGGTTAGTACACATGGTGCGGCAACGATTATACCAGCACATGCTTGACTGGTAATACCCGGGGCTGGACTGGGACATAAATTTGGCCCTGGACTTCATCCAGACTGGCCCACTTTGACAGGTCTCTCCCATGGCGGCCGGACAACTCTCGCACCCCCCCCTCCCCCGGCCACCCAAGCCCACTCTCCCCCTTCACTAGCCACTAGCCGTTCTACTTTATTAGAGTAGAATAGCTGGTACTGGTACTTTTATAGGCAGTACCAGTGGGAAGTGGGAAAGCTAGACATTATTTCACCCGGGGCAAAGAATCAGTTCGGTGCCCCCCCCCCTTATGGGACAAGATTAGGCAGAAGTGAGAAACTCCCAGGCTATAGCTGTTGAGTCAGCTGTCTGTCCCCTCCCCCCATGTTCCTCTGTCGTCGTTGTCCCTGCTCCTCTGGTTCTCCCCCTGCTTCTTTGTTCCCCCCAGGTGAGCGCTGCGGGAAGGGAGAGACAGAGGAGCGGAGGGACGCGGCATTCCGCTGTCACTGAAGCCGGCCCACTGAGCCATCGGCCCACCGGGAAACTCCCTGTAGTCCCAATGGCCAGTCCATCCCTGGTAATACCACTGCCAAGCACTACCTATTCAAGTGAATTGGGGGCCATGTCAGAACCGCCTTGCAACCACATGTAATGCATGCAGTTGTGGTGCTGCAAAGGTAAAAAAAGGTTACCAGGAGGTGGCACATTGACTCCCAGCTGCCAGTCAACTGCCCACTGAAAAGTCATCCAACATGGATTGCTTTTCAGACAGTCACAAGTGTAAAGGAGCCCATATTATATAGAAATGTTTTTACATGCTATAGAACAAATTGCACACATAGTCATAGCTTTGGCAGCTCTGATGGCTGCCTCCCCCTAACACAGACTGCTACGCCTCTGAAAACAAGTAGAGCTGGAGGAGCAATACATTCATGCTAATAGCAGCGTGCAGAAAGTGAGTCAGACAGTCGTCTCTCACACTTGATTAGAACAGACACCACAAAGATAAGATGAATAATTCTAAAGTGGACGCCACCCACAGAAAATGACACAAGTGCTGGATGTTGCTCCATTTCTCCGGCATAGCGAAGAGTTTATTTAGGGTGTGACAACTCCTGGATGTATTCCCAATGTCACACAGAGCTCTTTGTTCCAAGCACAAGCAATAAAAATCCCTATTATTATCACAAAAAGGCTGACAGAACAGGTCTTCTCTGTGTGATTTGTAGGGCAGGGTTATTTTCAAAATTGTTGCAGCTGTTTCAAAGGGACTTCATTCTGTGTCACCCTGTGGGTGGAAATGCTGTACATCAAATGATGGACATTCATCAAGTGTCTGAATGCTTTGTACTTACGCCACATTTTTTTTAAGACACATTTTTGCAGATTGTGTTGATACTCTGATTTTTTTTGGGCGTACACATGAGTTTTTTTTCTGACGTCATTTCCAGCCCTTCTTTAGGGCCTGTGTCGACGGGGTATTCTTCACTTCAAGCGGGTTTTGCACACATATGGGAAAGTCTATGGGGAAGCAAAACTTGCTTGAAGCAGCTCACATACAGGTTAGAATTATTTTTTTCCTTAATAGCTTCCTTTCCCTTAGTGCAGTCCTCCTTCACTTACCTCATCCTTCCATTTTGCTTTTAAATGTCCTTATTTCTTCTGAGAAATCCTCACTTCCTGTTCTTCTGTCTGTAACTCCACACAGTGAGGCTGCTTTCACATTGGGCAGCGGAGGTGCTATTTTTAGTGTCGCTATACCGTCGTATTTACCGCGATATTCGGGCGCTAGCAATGAGGTTTTAACACCCGCTAGCGGCCGAAAAAGGGTCGGTATTACAGCGGTATCACCGCGGTTTCCCATTGATTTCAATGGGAAGGCGCGGTATAGGAGCGGTAAACACCCTGCTCCTATACCGCTCCAAAGATGCGGCTAGCAGGACTTTTGGAGCTGTCCTGCTACCGCACCGCTTCAGTGTGAAAGCCTTCTGGCTTTCACATTGAAGCCTGCAGGGCATGATTTTTTCATGCGGTATAGCAGCGCTATTTTTAGCGCTGTATCGCATGAAAAACGCCTCAATGTGAAAGGGGTCTCATTGCGAGGCTTTCTCCCTGGTGTAGAGTGTCGTGCTCGCCCCCTCCCTTGGACTACAGGAGAGTCAGGACGCCCACAAACACACAGCTCCTTTCTCTATCTTCAACGTAAAGAGCGTCCTGACTCTCCCGTAGTCCAAGGGAGGGGGCGAGCACGACACTCCCCACCAGGGGGAAAGCCTTGCATTACTGTGTGTAGTTACAGACAGAAGCACAGGAAGTGAGGATTTCTCAGAAGAAATAAGGACATTTAAAAGCAAAATTGAAGGATGAGGGAAGTGAAGGAGGACTGCACTAAGGTAAAGGAAGCTATTTAGGGGAAAAAAATTGTACCTTTACAACCCCTTTAACCGCAAGTCAAATAGAGCTTTCACTGACACAAGCCCAAAGTTCATCGACACTGTTTTATTACTGTGTATGACACTATTGAAGAACTTACCTAAAAAGGGACATCCTCCTCCCCCCTCCTCAACCACTTTTGGAGTTTTTTTGGGGGGGAGCAGATACCTAGTTTTGCCTAGGCAATCCTAGTGAATGTGCATTCCCCCCTTTAATGGCCACAACCACTTGGGATGTGTCACAGGGGTCATGCGCAGTGGGGAGCTGGCTCTGAAGCCACAAGTGGTCACAGCTGGGTTCCCACAGTAAACAAACTGGTGCCAGGACCCCAAAAACCAACAATAAGCATAAAACGACTGCAACATTGATATGTTATTCAGAAAACATAATATTTAGTTTCTAAAAAAAATTGTATAAAAATAAACGTTATGGCCTCAATCGCACAACTGTCAAAATGGCACCTTGGGCTACCATTGGGCATCCATGAACATATGACAGGGGTACAAGGGGCTCTTTGTACATGGTGCTGAAGTGGCAGATCATGATGGGGGATTGTCAAGGTACTGTACAGGAAGTGTGGGTAGTTTAGGGTTCTGGATGCACAAGCTGACAAGTAGTTATTTCTTTAATGGAACACTATAGAGATTTTTTTTTTTTTTTAAATAACAAACATGTTATACTTGCCTCCACTGTGCAGCTTGTTTTGCACAGAGTGGCCCCGAACCTGGTCTTCTGGGTCCCTTGGTGGCTGTCTCGCCCCCCCCCCGCAAGAACTTTCCACCTTCATGCAAGCTCTTTCGCATGGTGGTGAGTTCTTGCGGGCGCGCTCCCACGATACATCCAGCGGCTATAGCCGCTCACTGGATCACTCGGCCCCGCGGTGCGCCGCATCATTGAATATGATTGACAGCAGCACAAGCCAATGGCCCGCACTGCTTTCAATCAGCCAAAGAATGAGCCGAGAAGCCGACCGAGAAGCCAGCTCATTCAAGGCGTGGGACTTTCAAAAGGGGTCAGGTAAGTAAACGGGAGCTCCGGGGGGCAGCTAATGTTCGAATGTTTTTTCACCTTAATGCATAGAATGCATTAAGGTGAAAAAACATGTACCTTTACAACCCCTTTAAACTAAAAATATTTTTTCAGCTTTGGATAAAATAGAGAGAAGTTAACCACTTGACCACTGGGCACTTAAACCCCCTTAATAACCAGACCAATTTTCAGCTTTCGGTGCTCTCACATTTTGACTGACAATTACTCAGTCATACAACATTGTACCCATATGAAATTTTCGTCCTTTTTTTCACACAAATAGAGATTTCTTTTGGTGGTATTTGATCACCTCTGGGTTTTTTATTTTTTGTGCTACAAAGGTTTCTGTTATTAAATTTAACAAATTAGTAATTTTTCTTCATAAATTTTGCCCAAAATTTATACTGCTACATATCTTTGGTAAAAACAAGTACAAATTGGTGTATATTATTTGGTCTTTGTGAAAGTTATAGAGCCCACAAGCTATGGTGCCAATATCTGAAAATTGATCACATCTGAAGTACTGACGGCCTATCTCATTTCTTGAGACCCTAACATGTCAGAAAAGTACAAATACCCCCCAAATGACCCCTTTTTGGAAAGAAGACATTCCAACGTATTTAGAAAGAGGCATGGCAAGTTTTTTGAAGTTGTCATTTTTTTCCCACAATTCTTTGCAAAAATCAAGATTTTTTTTTCTCACAAAATTGTCACATTAGCAGGTTATTTCTCACACACAGCATATGCATACCACAAATTACACCCTAGAGAATACAATGGCGGTCGTTGCCCCATCGGAGAAATTCCATCGGAATTTCCAGTGAATTCCATCGGAGATTACGTAGAGAACATGTTCTCTTTTCCTCCGATGGAATTCCGATGTGAATTTGGTCGGACAAAGGTCCAATCGTGTGTACAAGAGATGATTTCCCTTATTTTGAATAGATCTCCTCTCATTTTCTGTTGTTTCTTGAGCCAGGAAATAAAGGAAAGATCTCTTCAACGTCAGGGGTTTTAACCAGGGAAAAGGGAAACTTATCCTTTAATTTGATTTTCGGTTTTTTTAATCTTGTACACTCACATGTGGGTCTGTATGCAAAAAAAAAAAGAGAAATATGGTCAAAGCTTGTCAAACCACATTTGTTGGTGGATATGTTGCCTTTACGGTGTACCTGAGATGTATGCATGAGCACGTATCTTTCTCACACACACATAGTTACATCTACTGTGGGAAGATAACTGGGTTGTCTAACTTGATTTGTGGATGCATCAGTGTGATTGCGTATGTGCATATTCATAAATAACAAGGTAACATTTCATCATTAAACCAGACCCAATGTCACTATGAATAATCTTTTGTGTTGTATCAACAGGTAGGCAATTTGAGTTTAGTAATGTAACATTTATCTGAATGTACAGCTCTAAAGTTTTGAGGATGAGACATATTAATTTTCACAAAGTGTGCTGCTTTAATGTTTTTAGGTCTTTTTGTCAGATGTTACTATGGTATACTGAAGTATGATTACAAGCATTTCATAAGTGTCAAAGGCTTTTATTGACAATTACATTAAGTTTATGCAATTAGTCAATATTTGCAGTGTTAAACCTTCTTTTTCACGACCGCTGCAATTCGCCCTGGCATGCTGTCTATCAACTTCTGGGCCACATCCTGACTGATGGAAGCCCATTCTTGCATAATCAATACTTGGAGTTTGTCAGAATTTGTGGGGGGTTTTTGTTCACCTGCCTCTTGAGGATTGACCACAGGTTCACAGGTTGAGGACATAAAATTTCAAAGTTTTGTTCCCCAAGTTATCACTTTTGCCTTATGACAAGGTGCTCCATCATGCCGAAAAAGTCTTTGTTCATCAATAAACTGTTCTTGGATGGTTGGAAGAAGTTGCAATCTGAGGATGTTTTTGTACTAATCTTTATACATTGCAGTGTTCTTGGGTAAAATTGTGAGTAAGGCCACTCCCTTGGCTGAGGCCTCGTACACACGACCGAGAAACTCGACGGGCGAAACACAACGTTTTGCTCGTCGAGTTCCTTGTTAGGCTGTCTAGGATCTCAGCGAGCCAAATTTCTCCATTGCCGTCGAGGAAAAAGAAGACATGCTTTCTTTTTGGCTCGACGACTTTCTCGACAGTTTCCTCGTCTAAAAGTGTACACACAACCGGTTTCCTCGGTTTCTTGCTGGTTTTTGCCGAGAAACTCGGTCGTGTGTACGAGGCCTGAGAAGCAACCTCAGACATGAATGGTCTCAGGATGCTTTACTGTTGGCATGACACAGGACTGATGGTAGCGCTCACCTTTTCTTCTCCAGACAAGGTTTTTCTGGATGCTCCAAATAATCGGAAAGGGAATTCATCAGAGAAAATGACTTTACCCCAGTCCTCAGCAGTCCAGTCCTTGTACCTGTTGCAGAATATCAGTCTGTCCTTGATGTTTTTCCTGGAGAGAAGTGGCTTCTTTGCTGCCCTTCCTGACACAAGGCCATCCTCCAAAAGTCTTTGCCTCCCTGTGGGTGCAGAGGCACTCACACCTGCCTGCTGCTATTCCTTATCACTGGTGGTGCCCCGATCCCGCAGCTGAATCAACTGTAGGAGACAGTCCTGGCGCTTGCTGGACTTTCTTGGGCGCCCCGGAGCCTTCTTCACAAATGCAGTGGAAATTTTTTTTTTTTTTTTAGATTAAGTTTATTTTTATGGCAAAGAGGGACTTTGCAAGTACGGTAATTGCAATTCATTTGATCACTTATCATCACCTTCTGGAATATATGGAATTTGCCATCATAAAAATTGAGGCAGTGGACATTCTGAAAATTTATATTTGCGTCATTCTCAAAACTTTTGGCCATGGCTGTATGCAGACAATGTAGACCTATACATTCACAACATTTAGAGCAAAAAGAACTGAAGACAATGACGAATGAATATGTGGCAGCCTATAAATTACAAGGATGGGCTTCTGTTATGAAAGTAATTAGATAGTATTGGTAAAGAAATACTTGGTTGACTTGTTTGTTTGCATGTTTTTTTCTGTATGAATTATGTCTTTACCATTACAGTTCAATGCTTGTCACCACTCCTGCACTAAATCACACTCTTCATGTGGAGCAGCAGTCATCTGTGGGATGTACGTGTTCATTATATGAAAGATAATGATAAAGCAAGTCTCAGAGACGCTGTTGTTTACTTGAGGCTATTTAAAATCTGCAACTACACATACAGCACAAAGAATGAAAAAAAAAAAGTATATTTAAATGCTAAATGTAATATAAAACAGAAGACAACACACCGAGGCATATATATTAGGAGCAGGAGCATTTGTCTGCCTAGATTACCTGCTATGCTGGCAGTTTACTGCATATGCCACATTTGGGGAAGTTATACACTTCAAACAAACACAAAGAAAAATTCCCAGCTCAACTTTGCAACCAGCTTGCAATAAACCAAATTGTCCTGTCCAACAGTTAACCTTAAAAACAGGGGTTTCGTTTGCACACATTTGCAAATACGTGCGTAAGCTGCAGAGGTCGCGATAAGGCCTCTGTGTAATTTGCCAAGTCTCTAGAATATCCCTTCTCTCAGGATTTTGTGGCTAAATACTTGGTATGCTAAGCCATAGCTTGTAAGAAGCGTCTTCCACACAAGGCTTTTGACTGTGAATTTTGGGAATCACTTGATCAATTCATTAAGGAAGTCACTCCTGCCTATGTCTCCTACTGAAAAAGCCTAAGGCCGCGTACACACGGTTGGACAAAACAGATGAGAATGGACCGAGGTTCAGTTTCATCGGTCCAAACCGACCGTGTGTATAGCCCATCGATCTGTTGTCCTTCGGTCCAAAATTTTAAAACATGCTTTAAAATCGAACCGATGGCCCGCTGCCCGATCGGTCCAAACCGATGGTTAGTACAGAAAGCATCGGTTCAAAACCCGCGCATGCTCAGAATCAAGTCGACGCATGCTTGGAAGCATTGAACTTTGTTTTATTCAGCACGTCGTGTGTTTGACGTCACTGCGTTCTGACCCGATCGGTTTTTGGAACGATGGTGTGTACGCACATCAGGCCACTTCAGCGGTGAACCGATGTAAATGGCCCGTCGGACCATTCTCATCGGTTTGGAACGACCGTGTGTACGCGGCCTAAGTCTCTTGCTGATATGACATACTGTATAGTTACATAGTTAGTCAGGTTAAAAAAACGCTAGTCCATCTAATTCAACCAATAAAAAAAAAAAAAGTAATAGAAAACCCCCAAATGCACAATCCTATACCCACAGCTGATCCAGAGGAAGGCAAACAAAAACAAAGCATGATCCAATTTTCTACAGCGGAGGGGGGATTTCTTTCTGGTCCCCCAGATGAAAATTGGATATTCCCTTGATCAACTACCCCTGGTGTTATTACCTTGTTAGTATCCAGTTATATGTTTGCATTTAGGAATGCATCCAGCTCTTTTTAAAATAATTTACTGAGCTGCCCAGAACTAGTTCTTGAGGGAGTCTATTCCACATTTTCTCAGCTCTTATGCCACGTACAGACGGTCGTTTTTGTGATGAAAAAAAGAGCTCCTCCATGCCTCTTACCAGTTTGGTTGCCCTTCTCTGCACTTTCTTCAGTTCTCTGATATCCTTTTTTATGAACTGGAGCCCAAAATAGAACTGCATATTCCAAATTATGTCTTACTAATGATTTGTACAGGGGTAAAATTATCTCTCTCTCTCTCTCTCTCTTTCTCTCTCTCTTTCTCCTCTCTCTCTCTCTCTCTCTCTCTCTCTCTCTCTCTCTCTCTCTCTTTTCTTCTCTCTCTCTCTCTAGAGACTATACCTCTTTTAATTCAAGAAAGTATCTTGCTAGCTTCAGGGCTGTCTTAATGAGAGGGCACACCTGGGCACTGCCCAGGGGCCCCAGCTGCATGGGGGCCCCTGCACTTTCACCAAAGCAGCTGGTTTTTGAGCCCACGCTGCCCCAAAATTGGAGGGGGCCCTATGTTATTTTCTCACTGTTACTTTGCTGTACAGAATGATTGTTCATGTAGTTAATGCGGAGCTCCATCCAAAAGGGGAAGCTCCGCTTGTCTGCCTCCTACCTACATGATGTCTGTTTAACTGCACTGTTTCCATTGTAGGGGCCCCTGAGCATTACTTTGCCCAGGGGCCCATGATGCTATTAAGACGGCCCTGGCTAGCTTTAGAAAATGTAACTTGGCATTGCATACTATTATTAAGTCTGTGATCTACCAGAACACCCAGATACTTCTCCACCATTGATTCCCCCAGCTTTTCTCCTCCGAGTATGTATGATTCATGCATGCTTTCAGCCCCCTGACTGCATAACTTGATAGTTATTAACATTAAACCTAACTTGCCACATAGTTTTCCATGAGGTGGTGCATTGAGGTCAGCTTGTAAATTAGAGACATTCTAAAAGGACATAATTCCACTGAATAGCTTGGTGTCATCTGCAAACACTGAAATGGTACTTTTAATTCCAAACTCTATATCATTTATAAATATGTTAAAAAGTAATGGTCCCGACACTGAACCTTGGCGTACACCACTAATAACCTTATACCATTCAAAGTATGAATCACTAAATACGGTCTTTTAGCCAGTTGTCTATCCATTTACAAACTACATTTTGTAAGCCTGACCACATTAGCTGTGTGTGGGGAACTGTGCCAAATGCTTTGGCAAAATCCAAGTAAACCATGTCCACAGCCGCTCTCCTTTGTCTAAGTTTTTGCTTACCTGCTCATAAAAAGAAATCCGATTTTTTGAGAACTTTGTTTTTTGTGAATTCATACTGACTGTTGCTTAAAATATTGTCTAGCAAAAATTATTTTATATGTTCCTTTGTTAAACTCTTAAGTATCTTCCCAAATATGTAAATTAAACTAGCCAGACTATTACTTATGCGCAGCGGAAGGGATCTCTTTGCTGTCCCCAGGTCAATTAGCAGGCAACCTTCCCAAGCTGCCAATGCCTAGACCTAGGGAAGTGGTCTCCTGCCCCCTGATATATTTTTAAGCCTCTGCCAAAGGTTGAGAAACCCACCAAAGTGGTCCAGAAAAACAGGGTACACAGATAGACTTATGCCGCATACACACCATCATTTTTCGGGTTCTAAAAAAATATGTTTTTCAGGCTCTAGAAAAAACGAGCCTGAAAAAGAGAAGGGTTTTCAGGGATCTTCCAAAAGAGGACAGTGGAGTAGGAGATAATCCAACAGATTGGGGTAGAGAGTTCCATTGGAGGGGAGAGGCTTGGAAGAAGTCCTGGAGGCAAGCATGGGAGGAGGTGACAAGGGAGCTAGAGAGCAGGAGCTTTTTTGAGTAACAAAGAGAACAATTTGAATGGTATTGTGAGACTAAGTTTGTTATGTAGCTGGGAGCCAAGTTGTGGATGGCTTTGTAAGTTGTTGTTAGGATTTTAAATTAAATTTGTTGGGTGAGTGGAAGCCATTGGAGGTATCGGCAGAGAGGAGTAGAAGACACTGAACTGTTGGTGAGGTGGATGAGTCTGGCATTAGCATTCATGATGGACTGAGGGGGTATAGACTATGTAAAGGTAAGGCAAGGAGGAGGGAGTTGCAGTAGTTGAGGCGAGAGATGACCAGGAAGTGAATTAGAAGCTTTGTGGTATCATTAATTAGGAAGGGATGTATTTTGGAGATGTTGCGTAGATTGAGGCGGCAAGCTTTGGACAGTGTAGGATAAAACCAGAGGGTGACCGTACCATTTGTGAGGGAACAGGGTCTAAGGGGCAGGTGGTTGCTGTATGCAAAGCTTTCTATGTGCCATGGTAGATCTTGTGGGAAACGAGCATACTTGATTTCAGTAAGTCAGGAGTAACAGAATCATAAATATCCTTAACCTTCAAGACTTGAGTTTTTAGAGCCATGCTGTTAAAGCCAGTGGCTGAGAAGATGAAATAAGGGTGCTTGGGCCAATAAGTCTGGTCTGTTTAGAGGAAGCGAAAGCTCATCTGGCACACACGATCATTTTTCGGGTTCTAAAAAATTATGTTTTTTTTTATGTCATTAAAAACGATCGTGTGTGGGCTTCAGAGGCTTTAATAACGTGAAAAATCTGCGCATGCTCAGAAGCAAGTTATGAGACGGGAGCGCTCGTTCTGGTAAAACAACTGTTCATAATGGAGTAAGCACATTCATCACGCTGTAACAGACAGAAAAGCGCAAATCGTCTTTTACTAACACGGAATCAGCTAAAGCAGCCACAAGGGTGTTGTTATCCGCATGGAACTTCCCCTTTAAGTGCCGTCGTACGTGTTGTACGTCACCGCGCTTTGCTAGAGCATTTTTTTAAAACTATGGTGTGTGTGTGCAACGTCGTTTTAATGATGAAGTTGGAAAAACGTTGTTTTTCATGCCGAAAAATGATAGTTTGTACGTAGCATGAGTTCCTCTTTGTTCTGCCTTAGATGATATCCTGCTTCCCAATACCCAACTGCCAGATGGATCATACAACTTATTTTCAGGGCTTATTGGTTCCTCTTTTCTGCATCATGTTTCAATGACACCGCCTGGTCCTCTGTGCACTCGTTCTTTAAGTACTGCCAGGTGGATAGTCAGGGTTTGGCTAAGATGAACTTTGGCTAACAAAGTGCTTCAAACTGTTATCTGGGTGTTTTTAGGTTCTTTACAAATGTGTCTTTTTGTGAGCATGTTGGCAGTTCTGTTTTGCTATGTTGTTGCTCACCCTTCAGTATATTGCTTGGGGAGGTCCCATGGTCTATGAATACAAGTCCAATGTCATGTTCTGTATAGTTAAGGTGATAGAAATGTTGACTTACCTATAAATTCTTCATCTTGGAGTACAGTAAAAGATAGAGACCCCTCCTATCCGAGTCTTGATTACTCCTTTTTGCCTGCTAAAAAACGGGCCCTAGAATTTGTTTAGCCAATTTCCAATCACCTGAAGATAGCCAGCATATAAATGTGAATCTATAAGTCCTGTGTCTTATACTGTACTGTACTGCAAGATGTTACATTTTTGACCTTGAGTTCAGTTATACTTTCAGGCTCGGTTCACACCTAATGCCGATGCAGCTCCCAGCAGGGGTCCGTTGTGTCCTGGTTCACCGTTTTAGGTCCGATTTCAGCCGATTTCATTTTGGGTGGAATTCAGGCCTGAAACAGACCAAAAGGCGCACAGGGCTCCTGTACAAATTTGCACCGGAGCTGCATCGGAGATATGTGAACAAGCTCCATAGAGATCTGGTCACAATCTCCTGCTATTGTGAATTCGCAATAGTGTGAACCTGACCTAAAGCGGAGTTCCACTTTAAGACCTCCTCCCCAGCTCCTGATGGTGAAATATAGCTTTTGGGGAGGAGGGGGGGTGCAGGTACTCGATTTTGACAGGTACCCACAGCAAATTTCTGTTCCGGTCCCCTTAGGTGATCGGGAGGGTGGAGGGAATGATAACTTCCACTTCTGAAGTCTTCTGGGACACAGCACAGGTCCTAGAAGACTTCGGGACCAATCACAGAGCGTGGCCCTGCTCGCACATGCGCAGTGGGCACCTGGTTGTGAGGCCACAAGTTGTCACAGCCCAGTGCCCAGAGTAATGATGCAGCCACCCGCGAGGGAGGAGAGAGGAAGAAAACTGTTGGGGTGAGTGCATCGCTGGACCGTGGGACAGGTAAGTGTCTGTTTATTAAAAGTCAGCAGCTACAGTTTTTGTAGCTGCTGCCTTTTAATAAACACACAAATGATTGGAACTCTGCTTTAAGTGGTATGAGCCAAACTCAACACAAAATGATCTGTGTTATTTTGGAGAGAACACGGAAGTGCTCATGACTGGTTTTTATTGCAGTCTTTGTCCTTATTGTGGAGATTTCCAGACTTCCTGTCAGGAAGTGAAAGCTTTCTACGGAGTATACAGACAAAAACAAAGACACATGTTTAGTAGATAAGCGAAGAACATTTGGCAATGATTTCATTGCTGTCTGTGCCTTTGTGTCCTAGTAGAAACTGCACATCCATTTCTTAAACTGGCATCACGCAGACAAAAATAAAGGGAAAATCTCAGCAATGGAATTAACAGACAGAAAAAAAAACCTCACAAAAGTGTTAAACGTTTGGGAGGTGCCTTATGCCTTGTACACACGGCCGGATTTTCGGAGAAAAAGGAAAGTCCGGTCGTGTGTAGCCTCCATCTGACTTTTTTTTTCCAGAAGACCGACTGACCTTAGATAGAGAACCTTTCTTTCCGACGGACTTCTGATGAACTCACGGCGGACTTTTGCACGATCGAAAGTCAGACTGTGTGTACAAGGCATTATTGTAGTGTTAATGCCTAATACTAATGCTGCGTACACACAACGTTTTCAGCATGTAGAAAAAACAAAGTTTTTTCCAACTTCATCATTATAACGGCGTTGCCCACACACGGTCGTCTAAAAAAATCCTCTAGCAAAGCGTGGTGACGTACAACACGTAAGACGGCACTATAAAGGGTAAGTTCCATTCGGATGACGTCACCGTTTAGCTGATTTCGTGTTAGTAAAAGAAGATTTGCGCTTTTCTGTCTGTTACAGTGTGATGAATGTGCTTACTCCATTACAAACGGTAGTTTAACCAGAACGAGCGCTCCCGTCTCATAACTTTTAGCCCACATACGATCATTTTTTACAACCCGAAAACAAATTTGATTTTTTTTTTGTCATTTTTCAGAACCTGAAAAATGATGTGAAGCCCACACACAATCATTTTAAATGCCATTTTTTAAAAAAAGTTGATTTTTACATGCCGAAAAATGATCGTGTGTACGCGGCATAAGAGGTATGTCAGATTTTGTTTTGCTGTTCACATCCCTTTTCCAGAGTTATACTGGTACTTTAGAGATCCCATTTATTCTGATGTTTTAGCGCTTGTTCACATGTGAAGTTTGGGGGGCGAATGACTAACCCCTGAAGCTGCAGAGGCAGCTACTGGGGAAAGAATTCCTGTATACCCCCTGTCACTTTGAACATTAATTCTTACAGGTTTGTATACCCCTTATTACTATATAGTACTGTCACTCGAAGCTTAAAAATGTACATGTGCTTCTTCGGATTGTGTGTTTTTGGTGCCTATAGATTTCAATGGATGCCTCACTCAGGTGTATGTGTATAACCTCCCAGTAAATACTTTTCAGTGTATACATATTAATCCACTTGGTACCATTTCCCTAAATATAAGAATTTACCCCTCAGTGTTTATTATATTTCTAATAACCACTAGGTGACCAGCCTCAACTACATGTGCATTAAATACTCCATTCTTCAAGTGTATATATAAAAGTGTAATATCCAAAGACATTTTTTTACACATTTTTCATTTTTTTTTAAAGTGGCTTTGATGCACTGTAGAAGTGCTGAAACCTCTGTAAGATTTGAATTGTTGTTGGGTCCCCCATTTTGGAGGATCACCCTCTCTATTGTACCTGAACCTTCTTATCAGAGACATAACGTGATGGAAAATTTGAAATTTTACAGTTCTTATCCCTACAGGAAATGAGGGAACATCTGTTCCAGTGACAGCTGTCTAAGAGAAGATACGAGAGCAAATACAATAAAACTTTATCTAAAGTAGGGTGACCAGACATCCCCAGTTTCGGGGGACAGTCCCCTGATTGAGGACACTGTCCCCGGACCAAGTCTATCCCTGGTTTTGTCCCCAGATTGGATTTAATAGGGGGCAGGGGCAATTTCAAAGGCAATCAGTGCAGAATTAAAATAAAAAACATTTAATTTCACACCCCCGCTCCGCCATGCCTACTAGCATAGGGGGGTTGTATTTTTCCCCATTATCTGTGCCCCTTTCTGATGATCATGTGCTGATCGGAGCGGAGGGACTATTTCTTCAGTTTCGGGCGCATGCTCATTCAGCTTCGCTCGCATGTTCTTCTGCCTTGGCTCAAATCGTGGCCAGCCACCTGCCGATCTCCTTGCCTTCCCTGGTGAAGTGATCTTCCTCTGCTCCCCATCCAGTAGTAGCCGGGACCCCGAAAAGTAAGACTTGAGAGGCTGTGAGGTGGGCGGCGACGGGCAGAGAGTCGCTGATTGTTGCCATTACTAGTAAAGAAAAAATATGTCCCCGGATTTCATTTTAAAAATCTGGTCACCTTAATCTAAAGACAATTTTTTTTGTTTTTTGAGGCCTCGTACACACGACCGAGGAACTCGTAAATGAATCGTCATTTTCCTCGACGAGTTCCTTGTTAGGCTTGTCGAGAATCTTGTCAAGCTTTCTTTGCGTACACACCGTCAAGACAAAATCTTGTTGTTCTCAAACGCGGTGACGTTCAACACGTACGACGGCACTATAAAGGGGAAGTTCGATTCCACTGGCACAACCCTTGGGGCTGCTTTTTCTAATCTCATGTTACTGCGTGTTAAGTACAAGTTTGGTATGAGACGATTCGCGCTTTTCCGTCTGTTACAGTGTGACGAATGTGCTCCATTACGAACGCTACTTTTACCGAAGGTACGCTCCCGTCTCATACTTTATTCTGAGCATGCGCGGGTTTCTAAGCATACACACGAACGTGTTTCTCTTTCTAAACCAGCCCAACGAGAAACACGATGAGGAAATTGAGACTCCCGACGAGGAAAAAGACTTGTTCTCTTTTTTTTCTCGTCGAGATCCACGACAGTTTTCTCGACGAAAAATATACACACGACCGTTCTCCTCGGCCAAAAAGCTCTGCCACCAAGTTTCTTGATGGATTCTGTCAAGGAAAACGGTCGTGTGTACGAGGCCTCACACACACAGCATTTTCTTTGTTCCTCAATGTGCCAGAACTCTTGGCAGGAAAAAAAACTGTTTAAAAACATACATAAACCTGTGTATTGCACACGCATTTAGGCGCATTTGGGCACAGAAAGCGTTAATGAAATCAATTGCCCAAAATATTAATTTAGACGTGTTTAGGCACTTCAGCGTTTTTTCTGCTCTTCAGCTCCTCTCCTAAATGCGCCTTTGACGTTTTTTTTTTTCTTTTTTCATCCTGCAAATGCGCTGAACTCTAGGAAAAGGCTATGCTGAGGCACATACAACTGCTCTAAGTACATTCAGCTGTGCGTGTGCCGGTCTTGACCTTGCCAGCAATTTATGTTGCTTTATGGGCTATGCCCTCAAGTTAAATTCTGGGGTCAGTCTAATGACTGTCTGGCACTGATGGTAAGGGCAGGCCTCTTAGGCCGCGTACACACGGTCGGTCAAAACCGATGGAAACGGACTGAAGGACCGTTTCATCGGTCCAAACCGATGGTGTGTTGTGATCGGTCAGTTATCCTTCGGTCAAAAATGTTAAAGCTTTAAAATTAAACCGATGGACGCCTAACCGATAGGTCAAAACCGACGGTTAGTATGCAAAAGCATCGGTTAAAAACCTGCGCATGCTCAGAATCAAGTCGACGCATGCTTGGAAGCATTGAACTTCATTTTTCTCAGCACATCGTCGTGTTTTACGTCACCGCGTTGGACTCGATTGTTTTTTCAACTGATGGTGTGTAGGCACATCAGACCTTCGGACCGTTCTCATCGGATGGACTGATCGTGTGTACGCGGCCTTAGACTACATGCGTTTATATTTATTGGTGCTCATGGTATACTGTGACTGGCATTGTTTGGTACATTTGGTAAGTTGTACTTTTGAAAAGTACAATAAAGCTGTGGCCTTGCCCTATTTCCAACTTAATCAGCTTCCATGTCCTTTTGGGGTGGGGGGCAAGGTATTGGTTTATTAATGGGTCATAAATGAGCCTATGCTTCTCAGCAGTCAAGGTTAGCCATGGGAGTCTCTCAACTCCAAGCCACACTATTGCTAATATAGGCAGGGAACAGCAACAGGTTCAGTAAATTGTGACTCTCCTCCCTTATGCCTTCACTCCCCCACTGCTTTGTTGACTGTCTGAAGTTAAAATGAAATACCCTGTTGTGGGCAGGGCCACTCGTCGTGAATGTGGAGGTACCATATGCTGTACATGTGCTCACCAATGGCGGGGACCGTGGTCATGTAAAGGGCAAACATTATGGTGGTTCCTGGACTTACAGATGAGCTGTGTCACTGTGTGCAGCAATAAAATTACAGAGTTCCTCTGAAAATGGTGTCCTATGTCAATACTCATTGTTGCCTGATGTATGTTGCATTTAGGTGGGACATCGCTGAGCCTGTTCCCTCTCCACCAGTCCAGCAAACCTCTGTTACCTCACTCCCAGTAACTGAATGGGGTCCCGCCGTGCACTTAGCGCAGACCTCATGCATACACTTGTTAACTCCTATCTTCCCATACCAAGTGGCTCATAAAAGTGCTTCAGTTTACATAGTTACATAGTAGGTGAGGTTATATAAGACACAAGTCCATCAAGTCCAAGACCTACATAGAAATTGCATATCATCTCAATTGTGAGATCTGAAGAAAAAGGATTGGTTGAGCTCAGACTATACTGAGGATGAGTGGTGGAAGCGAGGGAGAGGATGTGGCGGTTGATGTTGGATTGCGTTTCAGAATTACTAATCTCTCTCAACTCTCTTTGATATGTGCTGCGATTGACTTTAATTGAGAAGTCGAAAAGACCAGGCAGAAAAAAGTGGGCTGAACAATGACTGCAGTCTATCAGATGTGGATGCCGGCTGCCAAAATACAGTAGCCAACAACTGGATTTCTTCCATTAGCCAGGATCTATAAATATCTTTACGTGATTGGCCAGCTTTAAAAGTCATCCTTTTGACATGATACTGATTCTGGTGATATTGAGGTTGGAGGCTGATTACTGATGTACATTCCACATAAATAAGGTGAAGTCGTAATCACTTTGAATACCAAATCCTATACAGTGGAAAACAGGAATTTTCTTTGCAGATGATTACAGTACACATAGCACCACTTAGCTAAGACTTTTATTCTTTAGTACCTCAATCGCATTGCATTCAGATTAGTTATAATATACTGATTATTTAAAGTGAACCTGAACTCCAAAGGAAATATTTGCTGTGAATTTGGAACACCTAGAAGTATTCTGGAAATTTTATAGAATTTTTCTCAAATTACTCTTGAAAATAGCAGTGCACTTCCTTCTATGTGAGTGTGTCTAGGCACTCCTGTGCCTGCAGCATTCCCAAAGAACAAGATCTAAGGCACTGAGATCTTGTGATGTCACTACCTTGCTGCTCATCATTCTTCTTGCTGGAGGCTAGGCATAGGTCGTCACATTTGATGCCGTCGCCGCCATCTTGCTTCACCCTACCTATGCAGTGGAAACTACCGCAAATGCGTCAAAGTCATTTCGAGCATGCGCAGGTTTTCACGGCAACAGGTAAGTATACAGACGCTCGGGTTTCTCGTCGGGAAACAGGCCGACAAGAATCTCGACGAGAAACTAGAGAGCAGGATCTCTATTTTTCTCCTCGAGATTCTAGGAAGATTTCCAGATGAGAAACCTGAAAGCCTCGTACACACGCACGGTTTACTCGGCAAGAAAGCTCTGCCAGCAGATTTTTTGCTTTAATGCATAGAATGTATTAAGGTAAAAAAACCTTCTGCCTTTAGAACCATTTTAACCAATCATATTTTATGTTATTGTAGCCATTAAGTGCTGTAATTTCCAATTTGCAAGAATGAAACGTTATATATGATATTAACAACTTGTCTACCAAAGGGCATTTATAAACAGCATGGTAGACTAGGTGTTAAAGCAGGGATCCTCAAACTACGGTCCTCCAGCTGTTGCAGAACTACACATCCCATGAGGCATTGTAACACACTGACATTCACAGACATGACTAGGCAAGGCATGATGGGGATTGTAGTTCCTGGAGGGCCATAGTTTGAAGACCCATGTGTTAAAGTTCACGGCGAGTGCAAAAACGTTTTTATTGTACGTTCCAATCTAAATTTATTAGACTGTACATCAAGTTTTGTAACATTTGTGTCCATATTATTGCATGGTCAGTCTACACCAGGGGTGCCCAACCAGTGGCCCGGGGGCCACATGTGGCCCACAGAACCCTCTGATGTGGCCCACGACCTCCTGCTCTGGGATAGAATAGAATACTGTTATTAAAGGTACGTTTATTACTAAAATCACAGTGTATATATGGGCATATCTGTTCTACAGTGGTTACTAGGCTGCTTTCAAACTGATCCGCAGGTGCAGAGCAGTTTACCTGCACTGAGCCATAGACTTCTGTTATTACCTGCGAGTTTGGTGAGCTTTCTGAAAGTGCACCAATCCTGCAGAATATAATAGAAGTCTATTGCAAAGTGCAGGAAAGCCAAAAGGTACACTGTGGTGCGAGTAAACCACAGCACATCAGTGTGAAAGGGGGGTCCGACCAATTGGACCCTCCATTCACCTCTAAGTAGTGGCAGATATAAACACTGATTTGTGTTCTACCTCCAATCTGATCCGCTAAAAAAAGGAGTATAGCAGACCAGACACGGACATGCCATCCACCCGCTCCGCTCATTGTGGCCCGCGACCGGTTACCAAGTCGCTTAAGTGGCCCTCGCTCCTCAAAAGGTTGGTCACCCCTGATCTACACGTACCTGTTGGCTTGAATGGTTTCTGAATATGTTACAAAAAGGAAGCAAATCTATTTCTAAGGGCCCTTTCACACGTACGGACCGTATGTCCGCATTTTCATCCGTCCGTTTGCGGATGAAAACGGGACATACATGGGTCCCTATGTTATTACGGGTGTCAGTGGATGAACATCCGCTGACACCCGTAATTTGTCCGCCTCCGCAAAGATCCGCATTTGCAGACGGAAGAAATCCTATTTTTCTTCCGTCTGCCGGATCGGATGAACACAGACATACGGTCCGTGTTCGTCCGATCCCCCATAGGGGAGAACGGAGGAAACACAGGGTGGTCCCTGCACAGTGTGCCGGGACCGCCCTGTCAGCTGCCAGCTCAGCAGGAGGATCCCTGCTGAGCAAAATCGGACACACGGAGGCGGATCATTACTGATCCGCTCCGTGTTAAAAGGCCCTAACAATCAAACCTGCCTAGAGCTATTTAAAACTTTTCAATGTATCAATTCAGTGCTTACAATCTCATCCAATAAATACACTTATTATCCTATATGAGCCCACACATGCTAAAAGATTTAAAAGAACAGTTCTAAATGTAAAAGATTTAGCTCCATGTTTAAGAATCATGCAGGCATTTTCTAGTTTAGAATAATTATTACTATATTTGTATCATTTATGCTCTAATATACTATTATTATTATTATGCAGGATTTATATAGCACCAACAGTTTGTGCAGCGCTTTACAACATGATATACCCAATAACACCCGCTATTTAGTAGCCCTTTCATCTTTATTTTTACTACCAAGTATAAAACAGATGACTAATTTATAGCTTCACATCAAAACAGACAGCCAAAATAATAACAGTCAATAATAATGTCCGATAGACTTTAATTAGTTACCAAAAACATCTTTAATGACTTTGATGCTGTCATAAAAATTCCCACGGGTCCCACATAAATAATCCAAGATAATTTGGCTGTATAGCGGCTTTCTGCATTGTAGTTCTATGTAAAATATCTGGATTGACACATAGCCAACTGCATTGCCCATTGGTCCGTCTGAAATCAGAAATCAGGTCCTATATTTTCCAGAAATGAGTTAGAAGCCTAGGGCCAGATTCACGTAGAATCGCGGCGGCGTAACGTATCCTAGATACGCAATTTTTCATTGATTCACCAAGCACTTGCGATGAAAACTACGCCGGCGGCCTCCGGCGCAAGGCGGGCCAATTTAAATGGGCGTGTGCCATTTAAATTAGGCGCGCTCCTGCGCCGGACCTACTGCGCATGCTCCGTTTCTTTACTCCCGCCGTGCTTTGCACGCCGCAACGTCATTTTTTTGAATGGCGTCGTGCGTAGCGTACTTCCGTATTCCCAGACGACTTACGCAAATGACGTTAAATTTTGAATTTCGACACGGGAACGACGGCCATACTTTAGACAGCAATACGCTTGCTGACTAAAGTTAGGGCACCAAAAAAAACGACTAACTTTGCGACGGGAAACTAGACTAGCGGCAACATAGCGAACGCGAACAACTGTCGTGGATCTGCCGTAACTCCTAATTTGCATACCCGACGCTGGTTTACGACGCAAACTCCCCCCAGCGGCGGCCGCGGTACTGCATCCTAAGATCCGACAGTGTAAAACAATTACACCTGTCGGATCTTAGGGATATCTATGCGTAACTGATTCTATGAATCAGTCGCATAGATAGAAACAGAGATACGACGGCGTATCAGGAGAAACGCCGTCATATCTCATTTGTGAATCTGGCCCCTAACACCCAGACATGAGTATCAGCATATTATTTAAAGACTGGTCTATACATTCTTAAGTTGGGTTGGTCATCTGATTATTTTTGTTGGACTGTCTTTTTTCCTGATTAGACATAAGTACACTTAAAGCTGAAGTCTGAGATAAGCAAATATTGTCTAAGTATAAAGCCGAGTACACACGATCGGTTTGTCCGATGAAAACAGACCGATGGACTGTTTTCATCGGACAAACCGATCGTGTGTGGGCCCCATCGTTTTTTGTTTTTTTCCATCGGTGCAAAAAAATAGAACATGTTTTTAATTTTTCCTATGGATAAAAAAACGATAGAAAAATCCGAGGGTGTGGAACTCCATCTGACAAAAATCCACGCATGCTCAGAATCAAGTTGACGCATGCTCAGAAGCATTGAACTTCATTTTTTTCGGCTCATCGTAGTGTTGTACGTCACCACTTTTTGGCACGGTCGGATTTTTGACCAATGGTGTGTAGGCAAGACTGATGAAAGTCAGCTTCATTGGATTTATTTATTTTATTTATTACTATTTATTTGGGAAGCGCACATATACCACCGGTCGGTTGTGCCAAAGCGCTTTGTGACAAAATAGCCCGGATGTTCTGGCGAGGGGAGCATAAATAAAAGAGAAGGGAGAAAAAAAAAAAAAAGAAATCGGCGAAGAAAAATTGGCCTAGGATTGAAATGCTTGGCAGAATAGCCAGGTCTTCAGCTTCTTCCTGAACGCATATAGGCTTCGGGAGATGCGAATGTTAAGCGGGATTAAAGTGGATGTAAAGCCTTACATATACCCAGTGAAGTGACTATCTTCAGATGATACACAGAGATGAAACAAATCCTCCTACATAAGTTGTACCTGCTTATCTGCAGCCATCTTTTCTCTATATCCGTTCAAAGAGCCAAATCTACCCAGCTTGTCTGAGCTTCCAGAGGCGGGGGATCCAATGACACTATACCGCTCAGGGAAGAGAGCTGAGTGTAATCTGGGACCTGAACAAATGGATAGGACACCACCTCTCTACACAATCTCATAGAGAAACATGGTCAGCTGAGACTATCAGATACAGGGCTGTGTGCTAGAGGCCCCTTCCCTGGCCCATCCATTACTTGGAGTTTGCACAACTTGTGAAAAATTACTCATGCAGATGAACCAGACAGCATACAGATATCACTTTCAGTGCTTTGGATTGAGGCAAATACAGATTATATAACGCTGTGCTTTGTTCATTTTTCATGTGAGAGGTTTACAACCACTTTAAAAGAACAGCAAAGTGAATGCATATTTTGAGTTACTATCACAATTATAATCCTAAAGAGGAGCTCCAGGCTCCCCCCCAAAAAAAATATTGTAGTTGCTGACTTTTAATAGTGAAGCTTCCCCTTTTGGGTGGAGCTCCGCTTTAAGTTGTTTTATGTAACTTTTACATTCTTACATTCTGGATCTTCCATTTTCTTATTGCATTACATGAAGAGATTTGTAGATTAGCATGTAGAGGAGACAGAGTAGATTAGCTGCTATAATGACCTAATTGTTGATCTCAGCCTCTCAGGAAATGTATTGTTTTTAATGACGTAGCCATCTTACAGACTTGCATTGCGAGAAGTAATAAAGCACAATCATTGTAGTTGATTTTCAAAAGTAGTAAAGCCTGTTCACTTTGGGAAGTACATTTTTACTTTGGAAGGGAGTTTTCACTTCGTTTCGTGAATGACATGAAGTTGTGCTGATTTTTTTATTTTTCTTGCGTACATGATTGAGTATTTTTTGCAAAGTGGATTTCTACCACATCAACTACGCCACTAAGGTAACTGAAAACTACCATACAAAGTGAAAATTCATTTTGCAAATTGAACATGCTTTAATCATTTAGAAAGTCAGCCATACTGTGTAGCACTGCAATGTGCGGTGCAGGACTTGCAATCAATCAATGTCTTTCTCCAATTTGCATATAAAAATTACAAAACACAGGAACAAGGGTTTTAAACATTAACAGAAATTTATAAGAATATTTATGTCAACCTGATCCCATCTAAAATTACATTACCATAACATTTCTAGTTATCCAATTTTTTCAAACAAAAGTCCTGCAGGCGGCAGAGGCTGCAATGTGGGACACAGAGAGGCTGCAATTTGGAGCGCAGTGAGCAGGGCTCAAGTCGTGCGGGAACGCGTGGGAACGGAGTCCCTGCACTTTTTTCACAGCAGGAACGCAGTTCCCTTTGCAGGACTTTAGCAGCCGAGCCGCTCGAGCCAATCCTTCACTAAGCGGCGATGCCCAGCTCGAGTCACTGTCAGGGGCAGGCGACCCTTAGTAATCCTTTATGTTACTGGCCGCTTCCTGTACATGGATTCATTGGGTAGTGTGCGGGTATTCCATCACTTCCTCAATGCCGCAATGTCTCCTGGGAGCTTTTGTCATTGTTCCCAGGAGACATTGCGGAGGTCTGCCGCGAGTTATCGCGGGATTTAGAAAGAACTTGCTTAAAAAAAAACATGCGGTTTAGTAATTATGCATATAAGAGTATCATTTTTTTTTTTTTTTTGGTGGGGGAGTGGATCTTGGGTGGGAGTTCCCACACTTTTTTCCCCAGGACTTGACCCCTGGCAGTGAGGCTACAATTTGGGGCACAGTGAGGCTGCAATTTGGGACACAGTGAGGCTGCAATTTGGGGCACAGTAAGGCTGCAATGGGGGCACAGTGAGGCTGCAATGAGGCTGCAATGTGGGGCACAGTGAGGCTGCAATGTGGGGCACAGTGAGGCTGCAATTTGGGGCACAGTTAGGCTGCAATGGGGGCACAGTGAGGCTGCAATGGGGGCACAGTGAGGCTGCAATGTGGGGCACAGTAAGGCTGCAATGTGGGGCAGTTATCCAATTTTTTCAAACAAAAGTCCCATGTTAGTTTATGAGAATGATTGTAATCATGGACTAGTTTCTTGTTTTTTAAGACCATTATTATGATTCTTAATGACCGCATTCACATTGGCGCAGAGATCCATACAGCATGCAAAAGTTAATGCGTCTGGATCATCATGAAGCTGTATGTGGCAGCCTATGTTAGTCCATTTAGTGGCTGTATGGACTCATCCATCGTTGGGCTGGCGAGGAGCTGGGGTGCCTGGGACTGGGGGGGACGAGCACCGCTGGCATGCAGGGTTGATTGAGAGCCGTTCTACCGATGGAAGAGAACATGGAGTTATAGGAGAACCGCGGGATCACCGAGCAGTATAGCACGCTTACGTTAAAACTGTCTCCACTCTGCTCACTCTCACACAGCCTCGCCTCCTCCTAACCCCGCACCTGTGATAGACAGAACGCAGGGATGCATTCTGTCTATCACAGGCGTGGGGTTAGGAGGAGGCGGGGCTGTGTGTGACGGCAAGCAGAGTGGAGACAATTGTAATGCAAGTTGTAACAGTGTGCTATAACACTCTGTGATCCCGTGGCTCTCCGATAACTCCAGTCATGATCCGGCCGCCCTTACCCTTCCTCCACCCTGGCGAGGCTACAATTGGGGCACAGTGAAGCTGCAATGGGGGCACAGAGAGGCTGCAATTTGGGGCACGTAGAGGCTACAATTTGGAGCACAGTGAGGCTGCAATGGGGGCACAGTGAGGCTGCAATTTATTATTTTTATTATTTATTTTTGTAACTTAATTCTCCATAAAACATTTAGGTGTAATTTCATGAGATAATTTAGGTGTGATTAGGGGCGGGGCATGGTAAGGGTTGGGTGGGGCAACTGGTGGCGAGTAACCCTTGAGGCCTGGCCAGTAGCTCAGGACTTGAAATTTTGAGCAATATTCATTATTTGAAATTTTGTAAATTTTGTATAGTATTCATTAAAGCGGGAGTTCACCCATTTATTTATTTTTTGACCTTTTCCCCTTAGATTCCTGCTCGTTTTGTCTAGGGAAATCGGCTAGTTGTTTTAAAATATGAGCAGTACTTACCCGTTTTCGAGATGCATCTTCTCCGTCGCTTCCGGGTATGGGTCTTCGGGAGCGGGCGTTCCTTCTTGATTGACAGTCTTCTGAGAGGCTTCCGATGGTCGCATCCATCGCGTCACTAGTAGACGAAAGAAGCCGAACGTCGGTGCGGCTCTATACTGCGCCTGCGCACCGACGTTCGGCTTCTTTCGGAAAATCGTGACGCGATGGATGCAACCGTCGGAAGCCTCTCGGAAGACTGTCAATCAAAATAGGAACGCCCAGTCCCGCAGCCCATACCCGGAAGCGACGGAGAAGATGCATCTAGTAAACCGTAAGTACGGCTCATATTTTAAAACAACTAGCCGATTCCCCTAGACAAAACGAGCATCCTTCTAAGGGGAAAAAGTCATATATACGGGTGAACCTCCGCTTTAAGTGCCAACTCTTTAGAGCTTGATCATCATTTTTTATATTACATTAAAGTAATAAAACATGTTTTGATGGCTCTTTTGGCTTAGACAGATTTCATATGTCTCTTTGCAGGGACAAAGTTCTAACTGAGACCATTAGTATCAAATGCAAATGTGACATGAAGCTAGAATCGGCATCTCGATAAGCAAATGCTACATGGATAATATGATTAAACAGCTAAAAGCACCTGCTTCAAGCAGTAAATGTTTCACAATTCCTTGTACAAGTGTAATACTTAATGGCTGATAAATACCATAAAGTGATAAGAAATGTCCAAAGATTATTGGACGTCATTAACTGTATGTTAAAACCTGGATAAAAACTCGAGGACAGTGTCTGTGTGTGCTCATAGACATAAGTTAGTGGCTGGATTATAAGGTTCAAGTGGTTGCCTGGACTTTATATCTCACCTGAACGGCACCTACATTTTGCATTTGGGTCACTGTATTATAAGTATGGGTGGTTCAGGCTGGCACAAATGAAGGCCTGAAATGACTGCACTTTCTATCTCTAGCAGATAAATAGGTAACTGTCATACAGGAATGTCAGGGGCATGTGCCTACGCAAACGTGTACATACACATTAAATGTTTTAATAACCTTCCTTCTAAGTTTTGTAATTAGGCATGCACATATAGACAGCTGTAATTTATTTTAGTATCTATTTGTGCTTCTTCTTTAACCACTTAAGACCCGGACCAAAATGCAGATAATGGACCAGGCCAGGTTTTGCGATTCGGCACTGCGTCGCTTTAACAGGCAGTCGTGCGACGTGGCTCCCAAACAAAATTGGTGTCCTTTTTTTCCCACAAATAGTGCTGTCTTTTGGTGGTATTTGATCACCTCTGCGGTTTTTATTTTTTGCGCTATAAACAAAAATAGAGCGACAATTTTGAAAAAAATTCAATATTTTTTACCTTTTGCTATAATATCCCCCAAAAATATATAAAAAAACTTATTTTTTTCCTCAGTTTAGGCTGATACGTATTCTTCTACCTATTTTTGGTAAAAAAAATCGCAATAAGCGTTTATCGGTTGGTTTGCGCCAAATTTATAGCATTTACAAAATAGGGGATAGTTTTATTGCATTTTTATTAATTATTATTTTTTTACTACTAATGGCGGCGATCAGCGATTTTTTTTCTTGACTGCGACATATATGCATATACCGCTACCGCACCTCCCGTGCCCAGTGTGAAAGGGGCCTAAAGGTCGTGGAGTAAAAAGTGTGGGGGGGGGGGGAGCTGATCTGAGGCCTTAAGTGGCTAAGAAAGAAGGGGGCTAATTTAAGATGGTAAGGTGAGGTGATTGGAGATCTGTTCATGCGCACACACGTACTGGCAAGACATTTCTTCTACAGACTAATGTCATATTTTACAGAAATAAAAATGTTTTTTTGTTAACAATATACTTTATTTACATTACTTCTGCTTTTCTCACCATGGCAAGATGTTATTCCCAATCCCTGCAGCAGTGGTCAGTTCCTGAGAGAGCCCTGTGGCACATATGCGCATGCACCAGGTTTCCCATAAATGTGCAAAGACTGGCAACAGTGAATCCTGAAACCTTTCCTGTCTTTGCATGCACAGATGCGTGGATGGGCCATATGGGTGCCTCTGCACATGCACAATAATGTCAGTGCCAAATGGGGTGGGGCGGGGCTAAAATTTTGCTTTAAATTAGTCATAGTTTTGCTTTTACCTTAAAGACTTTGCCCCTCTTTGTCACTTTTAATTTTTAAATAAACACTTATTTCTCTATGCTTCCTGGCTGAAAGAGACCAACCCTCCCCATTACATCTATCATGATACCTCCCATGATTATCAGGGTGTTGTACAATGTTTTGTTTTTTTTCTTTTGGTGTTTTGGTGGATACAAAGTTTTTTTCAACCCCATTATTGTTAAGCCTGCCTTGCCTACACACGATCGTGAAAAAAAAAATACAACACGTACAACGGCACTATAAAGGGGAAGTACCATTCAGATGGCGCCACCCTTGGGGCTGCTTTTGCTGATTTTGTGTTAAGTAAAAGATTGGTGAGAGACGATTCGTGCTTTTCTGTCTGTTACAGCGTAACGAATGTGCTATCTCCATTACGAACGCTAGTTTTACCAGAAAGAGCGCTCCCATCTCATAATTTGCTTCTGAGCATGCACGTTTTTTTCACGTCGTTAAAGCCTACACACGACCATTTTTTACGCCATTAAAAACGACAACGTGAAAAACAACGCGAAAATTTTGAGCATGTTCTAAATTTTTAATGCCCATTTTTAACGTCCCGAAAAATGCTCTGGAGCCCACACACGTTTGTTTTTAATGACATTAAAATAAAAATTCACATTGTGTGTACGCGGCATAATTCAGGAAGAATGTTGAATGTACTATTTGACACACACATAATCTTTATAGTGCACACCTACAAGCTGAAGTTGCATCACACATTACGTATTCGTAAATGACAAAACCAGCTCAAAATGTGTGCTTGCTGAAAATAGCTTCACTTTAAGCTTAGTATGATTAATTGGCAATAAATAGCTGTATGTGATGAAAGGTATTCTGTTTTCATTGGCCCACAAGAGATTAAAAAAAAAAACTGAGATGTTGTATGGTGTGGATTTTCGGGATTATTTCTTATGTCCATCAAAAACTCTGGAACTGAGCTATTTTGACAAAAGCTTGTGTGGCTCAGTCATTCAATTCTATTTCAGTCTACCAAAAGCCAAATTATAACTTTTATCTGTTGGTTGACAGATGGGTCTATACAGTGTTCTTGTATAGCAGACTCTGTATTAAGAAGCAGTGTTTAACCACTTCCATACCGCACCTATTCTAGCACTTCTCTCCTTCATGTAAAAATCATCATTTTTTTACAGAAAATTACTCAGAACCCCCAAACATTATATATGTGTTTAGCAGACACCCTAGGGAATGAAATGCCGGTCATTTCACGGTATTTGCGCAATAATTTTTCAACCCCTTTTTTTGGGGAAAATAAACGGTTTCATGAATAAAAAAAATAATAAAGTTAGCCCAATTATTGTATAACATGAAAGATGATGTTACGCAGAGTAAATTGATACCCAACTTATCATGCTTTAAAATTATGCACACTCATGGAATGGCGTCAAACTTCGGTAATTAAAAATCTCCATAGGCGACGCTTTTTTTAAAGGTTACCAGTTTAGAGTTACAGAGGAGGTCTAGTGCTAGAATTATTGCTCTCAATCTAACGCACGCGGCGACACCTAACGTGTGGTTTGAACAGTGTTTACATATGTGGACGGGACTTACGTGCGTGTTCGCTTCTGAGCGAGAGCTACTGGGGACAGGGGAGTTTTAAAAAAAAAATTATATATTTTTTTTTTTCATTTGTAATAGGAATAGTGTGTGACAGGTCCTCTTTATGGAGAGATGCAGGGTCAATAAGACCCCGCATCTCTCCTCCAGGCTGGAAAGCATGAAATCGGGAAAAAGAAAAAAACAATCTCATGCTTTCAGCCGCGATTGCGGCTTTGTTTACTTCCGGGTATGACGTCATAATGGGTGTGACGTCATAACGTCGCGCCTGGGCCTCCGATGGTCAGAGATGACTGGTAATCATCTGGTCCCCAGAAATCACTATGCCCCTCATTCGGTGGCTGCTGATTAGTTCTCCGGACCTCCGATGGCACAGGAGAGCCTGGAGAAGTACCAGATGGCGGTGGGAGGGGGATGTCCCCTCCCGCTGCTTATAAGAACGATCAACGGTGGAACCGCCGCTATGATTATTCTTTTGGTGCACAGAATCGCCGCCTGAAAAAAAGGATATCTGAATGATGCCTGTAGCTGCAGGCATCATTCAGATATCCCCCACTGAATTCCAGGGTGTCATATGACATCCTACAGTACGGAAGTGGTTAAAAACAATTGAACGCCAGAGGGAGTACCAGGAGCTATAAGTTACAATTCCTCTGTCTCTAATAACCACTTCAGAGTTTTTCAACAGATAAACAGTGTAATAATGGATAAAGTACACTGGTAATCATGTGATTATGGCATTCTTTAAACTGTTTACTTGGTCTGGAAAGAAACGAGAGAGCTTATAGTGAAAGTAAAAGCAGTATTTCTTTTTTAGTATACGATTATAATAGAAAAGTTATACCTAATAGAAAAGTAAAAAAGACTAAAACAACTACACAGTGGGGTAGATTTTCTAAAGATGGAGAGTGCAACATCTGGTGCTGCCCTGCTTAGTAACCAGTCAGCTTCCAGGTTTTATTGTCACTGCTTAACTGAACAAGCTGAAGTTAGAAGCTGATTGGCTACCATACACAGCTGCACCAGATTCTGAGTGCACTAGTTTTAATAAATCTCCCTCTTAGGGGCAGAGTAACCAGTCTGCTTACAGTTTTTTTTCGTCAAAGCTTGTGTAGCGCCCACCCCAAATTTAGTGGGCGCTATTTCAAATTTGAGGGATGTCTGGGCCAGTATTTAGGTTCAGACCTGTTTGATTAATACAAATTTGACTCTGTTCTGGCTGTGGTACTACTTGGTAGTTTTCCCTTATTGCCTGCAGGTGGCGTTACCATCTCGGGCCTATGTTGGAACGCAGGTGTACCATGATGTGTTGGGTGTCCCTTCTCGGCAGTGGGTCATTGGGGTGGTGTCCCGCTGTGCATGCTGGGGAGGGGTACTTAAGGGGCAGACGCCATTGATCGGTGTCCTTCGCCTCGCGGGCCACCAGGCGCGAAGTGCGTGTGTGTGAGCCCGACTTCGGGGCCACGTTGACCCAGGGTTGCTTTGCTGTTGAGTAGGCCCAGCTATGCTGGCTGGGGCCTACAACTCTAAAAGGGGATCCCAAGCTGTCTGTCCACAAGGGAGGAAGCTGTGTTAATGAAGGAAACCGGGGGAGGACCTGCCCTGGAGGAGACCGGCAAAGTGCTAGTGTCTCGGGTGAGGCCTGGTGACCTGATTAGGGAGGGATCCACTACATTGAAAGCCCTGCAGTTTGCCGGTTCGGCTTAAAGGCTCTTCTACTGCAAGGCTGGAGGTTCGTGACTTTAAAATCCTGTGGCAGAGGATTCCTGGACGCATCCAAGTTCATCCAAAAGGTCTGTGGCAGAGGCCAAGTTCATTTCACGACAGTCTGTGCCATGACTGTCTGGACATTAGTTTGTGCATCATCCCGGCTGCTAGGCCATGTGAGAGGGGACTATCCGGGTGAGCAATACCCACTCAATAGTTGAGAGTGGAGACTGAAGCCGCGTACACACGATCAGTCCATCCGATGAGAACGGTCTGATGAACCGTTTTCATCGGTTAACCGATGAAGCTGACTGATGGCCCGTCGCACCTACACACCATCGGATAAAAAAACGATCGTGTCAGAACACGATGACGTAAAACACAACGACGTGCTGAAAAAAAACGAAGTTCAATGCTTCCAAGCATGCGTCGACTTGATTCTGAGCATGCGTGGATTTTTAACCGATGGTTGTGCCTACTAACGATCGGTTTTGACCTATCGGTTAGGAATCCATCGGTTAAATTTAAAGCAAGTTGGCTTTTTTTTAACCGATGGTTAAATAACCTATGGGGCCCACACACGATCGGTTTTGACCAATGAAAACGGTCCATCAGACCGTTGTCCTCTGTTTAACCTATCGTGTGTACGAGGCCTGATTGACTATTTTTGAGCATTCAGTGTCGTGTGCCTGAACCTTTCCCTACTCTTCTCCTTCCTTCTACTTTCTCTTCTTCAAGTTACCCTGCAGTGAAAATAAAACCAAACTGTTGAGGGTTTTACATCTGCCTGGACATTGCATTTATTATGGACTTTCCTACCCTGACAACGAAGCTATAGAGGTAACGTGCAAACCCAAAATTTAACCAGCAGCTCCTCCGGGGGTAGTGCTACACTTCATTTAACAAAATGAAGTTAGAAGCTAATTGGCTGCCATGCATAGCTGTACCAGATTTTGCACTCTATAGTTTTAGTAAATCAAACCCAACGGCTACTGACTAAATAACATGGGTCTAATTATACTATGGGAACGAGCAGTAATCTTTAAATATTTTGCAAATGCAGTCTACAAATGTTACAAAAATGTAATTTTCTATTGTGCACCTGGTGTCTAAAAGTCTAGAATTCCCCATTAGCAATCTTTTGAGTTGTGTAAAGCTTTTATTAGCATAAACAGAAATTTACTAGCTTTTATTATGGATTGTTTTATAAGAGCAAGCTTGTGAATCTTCATTCTGTTTAATCCTTTGTACTGTCAGGATGGCCCAGCAGTGGATTGAAGATGATGAAGAGGAAATAGTACGAGAAAAGAGGAGAAGAAATCGTGAAGGATCAACCACAACCAAAGTAATGGAAGTATTTCCTGAGACAAGCAGGCAAGTTTATCACAGCTTCTTGCAGATCAGGCCCAAAAATATCTAGCAGACATCAAAGGTTGTTTAGTAAGTTAGCCCAAGTGTGATTACTTAGTTTTGAGTAGACATCAGATTTACTCTTTGCTGGCCTTGGTTTACCTTGTTAAGACATAAAAATTCATCTATGCCATGACCTGTCACTGTTAACTTTGTGTCAGACCGTGATGCATTCTTCATATGCATAATCCAGTAAGCAGCATTTTATACCATAACGGAGGAAATGATGACCCTTTTAAGAAGCAAGTGAGCCATGAAAACTACCAACATCCACTCTTAACTGATTATTCCCTTGATTCTTAAAGGGAACCTGTGGCAGGAGAAGTATAAATTATGTCATTGCCCATATCATTCTGAGGACACTAAATACTTTAGTTTATAGCTTTACCGATGTGGAATACACACTCTGGGTAAGTCATAAAGGGTACCACAGTCAGGTACATGAATCTGTCAATGCCAGCACTGAGGTCCTAGTGTCTATACTGGACACATTCCTTAATGTGCTCTTTCACTCCCTGGGCACTGCGTCCATCACACAGACAGGTACACGGCTTAGGGTTTTATACTAGGGGTGGATGGGACCTGATGGGGAACTGAGAGACTGGTTGCCTATCAGGTCTGTTTTACTTTTGATTGGCAGTAAATGGCAGCAGATGGAACCACAGCTAAAGCCACAGTCAAATAGTGGCATTTTTTAATCCACCCATTGTCATGCCCTGTCAATTACAGGGAAGGCAGACCTAATGGGGAACTGGTCTCAGAGTTCCCTGCCCACACAAGCAAGTGCAGTGCCCATGAATTCGAGTTGTTGGGTGGGAGAACTCTGAGAGATTAGTTCCACATAAGGTCCATCTTGCCTGGGATTGACATAGACTGGCAGTGGGTCAATTCCAACACTGCTATTGGACTGCAAGTGGCTGTGCTTACTGCCAGTTCAGTGTAGCAGCGGTTCCTAGGAGGCAGATGGCGTTTGTCCTAGCATTCAAATATATTAGAAAAGTAATAACCAAAAAAAAACCCTCCCCATCTGTACACCAAATTTGAGTTGGCCCTAATTGCCACCAGTTTGCTATTCTACGGACTGTCTGTAATTGTTTTAAAACTTGTCACAGATTCTAAAAGTGGTGGTAGTAAGAAGTACCTGAATCTGGGGCACATGCTGGTACTTGTAAAGAAACCAATGCAAGGCTTTCATGTATTGGGTGCACAGCCATATTAAAGCAGTAGTAAACTGCCAGAAAAATCAAAAACAATGAGTTCCCCTTGCAGGTTTAAGTCATAATGTATTAGTGTGCACCGCATACTAGTGCATTATGACAGACTTACGTGTACAAGGAGCCCTCCAGCACAGTGCTGAAACGGCCCCTCAACACAGCCATCTTCACCCAGTCTTCCTCTGTGGGCTCCAGCTGTATGAATGGCCCGGGGCCATGATGACGTCACTCCCGCAGCTCCAAAACAGAGCTCTGAAGATCCGACACGGTATAGGTCGTCACCTGCTGAATGTTGTGTGAATATCTCATAAACAGTGCACGTTTAGGAGATATTCACTGTACCTACAGGTAAGCCTTTTTGTAGGTTTACCTGTAGGTACAAGTTCAAAAGTGAAGTTTAATTCCACTTTAAAGTGGTCATACTGCCAGAAAAGTAACGTTACTGCTTGACTGTTTATGCCTGTTATTGTAAAATGAAAAATGTTATCTCTGAGTTACATTTACATTTGTTCCCGTTTTGAGTCTTCTATTCTTGCATCACTGCTCCAGTTCACAGCCCGTTTCTTCAGCTGTAAGCCCCAAGGAAAAGAAGGAGTTATTAAATGAAAAGGAACCGGAAAACTTCCAAGCTCAAAATGAAGAAAAGGCTGAAACACCTAAGCAACACAATGAAGGCAACAAGCTAACCAGCACTGGAGTAGACAAGATCAAGGTATCTACTACTGAGACACAGGAGGTAAAACAACCAAAGAGTGCTACACAAGAGAAACAAAAGGTGACAAGTATAAAAGAAGAAAACCAGAACCATGGTACAACAAGTAATAATATCCCGAATCAAACAGAAAGCATAACATCTATTAGCCAAAAGCAAAGTATCTCATCTAAAAATCAACAGTGTTTAGAGCCTGAAAGCGTAAAAGGAACATTACACAATAATCAGAATGTAAGAAGACTTAACCAAAAATTTAGTAACTGGAAAGAAGAAGACCACACAGTAAAGGTCCAGAAGGCACAGCTTCAAAAAAACAGCTCTCAAACCTACAAAAGGCTTGAAGAGGAGAAAACAGACATACCAGATAGTAAGGTAATTAAACTACAGCTAACTTCACAAGGGTCTGTATTAAAAGCCACAGAAAGCTATAAACAAAAAAGCATATGGCATACCTTAACTCCAAATGATAAAATATTATGTTTTATCCTCATATTCTGTTTTTGTTGTATTAGGCACAAGACCACCCAACACAAGGGAAGAATTCCAGTGGCCCAATCAGTGACCCAGTGAGTACTACACCTTCAGAACCACAAAATGAAACAAACACTTCATCCAGTCATGGGAGTCAGTCCAAGTACACGACTCAGGTGTTTGTTAGGTATGTACATCTATTACTACTTGTGTATAATTATGCTATTACATGTTCTTCTTCTGTCTGTGATCATGTCCTGACAGAATAAAACTAGTTCTCGTTAAAATGTGATCTACACCAAAACCTTATTTTTGTTACATATTGAACAGTGTAGGGAGGGATTAGAACCCCTGTCAGGTTGTAGTTATCTGAGAATTTGTTTTAGGGCTTGTTTACACTTACTTCGACTTCAATACACATTAAATTGCCTACCGCTTCAACATGCTAACTTAACCCCCAGAGCGGTATTCCCGAGCCTGGCTCAGGGTGGAATTTCAGGACCAAAAGCGGTAACCCCGAGCCAGACTCGGGACCGCCTCGCAGTGTCCACAGGCAGAGTTACTTACCTTGTTCCTGGATCCTGCGATGCCTCCCCGCTGTGTGATCGAGCTGTGTCCTCCTCACTCGATTCACAGTGCCGACGAGCTCCGTTCCCTGCGATGTTACAAAGCACGGGGGTGGAGATCGGCGCCAAATTTAAAAAAGTAAATAAACACAATACATACAGTATACTGTAATCCTATAGATTACAGTACTGTATGAAAAACATACACACCCCCTTTGTCCCTAGTGGTCTGCCCAATGCCCTACATGCACTTTTATATAATAAAAACTGTTCTTTCTGCCTGGAAACTGGAGATTGTCTATAGCAACCAAAAAGTGTCCCTTTATGTCAAAGTGGTTTTAGACCAGCTAAAAAACAACGATAATAAATTAGAATCACTTGCAGAATTGAGCGATAGTGATTTGTGGGAAAATTTGTCATCAAAAAATTAAAAGTAATAATTTGTATTATTATTATATTATTTGTTATAATTATTTACAGGGAGTGCAGAATTATTAGGCAAATGAGTATTTTGACCACATCATCCTCTTTATGCATGTTGTCTTACTCCAAGCTGTATAGGCTCGAAAGCCTACTACCAATTAAGCATATTAGGTAATGTACATCTCTGTAATGAGAAGGGGTGTGGTCTAATGACATCAACACCCTATATCAGGTGTGCATAATTATTAGTCAACTTCCTTTCCTTTGGCAAAATGGGTCAAAAGAAGGACTTGACAGACTCTGAAAAGTCAAAAATAGTGACATATCTTGCAGAGGGATGCAGCACTCTTAAAATTGCAAAGCTTCTGAAGCGTGATCATCGAACAATCAAGCGTTTCATTCCAAATAGTCAACAGGGTCGCAAGAAGCGTGTGGAAAAACCAAGGCGCAAAATAACTGCCCATGAACTGAGAAAAGTCAAGCGTGCAGCTGCCAAGATGCCACTTGCCACCAGTTTGGCCATATTTAAGAGCTGCAACATCACTGGGGTGCCCAAAAGCACAAGGTGTGCAATACTCAGAGACATGGCCAAGGTAAGAAAGGCTGAAAGACGACCACCACTGAACAAGACACACAAGCTGAAACGTCAAGACTGGGCCAAGAAATATCTCAAGACTGATTTTTCTAAGGTTTTATGGACTGATGAAATGAGAGTGAGTCTTGATGGGCCAGATGGATGGGCCCGTGGCTGGATTGGTAAAGGGCAGAGAGCTCCAGTCCGACTCAGATGCCAGCAAGGTGGAGGTGGAGTACTGGTTTGGGCTGGTATCATCAAAGATGAGCTTGTGGGGCCTTTTCGGGTTGAGGATGGAGTCAAGCTCAACTCCCAGTCCTACTGCCAGTTTCTGGAAGACACCTTCTTCAAGCAGTGGTACAGGAAGAAGTCTGCATCCTTCAAGAAAAACATGATTTTCATGCAGGACAATGCTCCATCACACGCGTCCAAGTACTCCACAGCGTGGCTGGCAAGAAAGGGTATAAAAGAAGAAAAACTAATGACATGGCCTCCTTGTTCACCTGATCTGAACCCCATTGAGAACCTGTGGTCCATCATCAAATGTGAGATTTACAAGGAGGGAAAACAGTACACCTCTCTGAACAGTGTCTGGGAGGCTGTGGTTGCTGCTGCACGCAATGTTGATGGTGAACAGATCAAAACACTGACAGAATCCATGGATGGCAGGCTTTTGAGTGTCCTTGCAAAGAAAGGTGGCTATATTGGTCACTGATTTGTTTTTGTTTTGTTTTTGAATGTCAGAAATGTATATTTGTGAATGTTGAGATGTTATATTGGTTTCACTGGTAAAAATAAATAATTGAAATGGGTATATATTTTTTTTTTGTTAAGTTGCCTAATAATTATGCACAGTAATAGTCACCTGCACACACAGATATCCCCCTAAAATAGCTAAAACTAAAAACAAACTAAAAACTACTTCCAAAAATATTCAGCTTTGATATTAATGAGTTTTTTGGGTTCATTGAGAACATGGTTGTTGTTCAATAATAAAATGAATCCTCAAAAATACAACTTGCCTTATAATTCTGCACTCCCTGTATATGTATTTATTATATTATAATTTATGATTTTGTGTTTCAAATGTTATTATACCCGGGATGTCTACTAGACTCTTGTTTGGACAGATTTAAGTGAGTTATTCCTAAGAATTGCAGGCCTACAAAATAAAACACCAAATTTCCATGCAAAATAATGGTACCGCTTTCAGCACCTAAAATCTGAAATAATCATACCGCCAGGGAGGTTAAAGGGGTTGTAAAGGTACAATTTGTTGTCCTAAATAGCTTATTTTACCTTAGTGCAGTCTTCCTTCACTTACCTCATCCTTCGATTTTGCTTTTAACGGTCCTTATTTCTTCTGAGAAATCCACACTTCCTGTTCTTCTGTCTGTAACTCCACATAGTAATGTGAGGCTTTCTCCCTGGTGTGGAGTGTTGTGCTCTAATGAAGCTTGGCAGATGCCATGTATGTATGTTGATATCTCATACCTGCAATTTCTGCAAACCAAAGAAAAGCTAAAGCTAAATAAAAGCCTCTCAAAAGCCGCAGGTGCTTCAAGTGAGCTTTGTCATAGATTTCTTTGGAGGCCTTGTAGAAGCTTTGAAGCACCACTAAAGCAGCATGGGGTCTAATTTTCGAAGCAAAGCAACACAAACACAAGGTGTAAACAGGACTGTAAGATAACCATTTTATTTAGTGACAGGTACTTTGACTGGCGTTCATAAAGCTTTAAAAAAACATGTATGAAGCCACCTTTTGAAGAAGATTTCATCTTAGGAAGTAAACTCCACAATAGCATCACAGACAGAAGTGTATTTTTTTTAAGTTACCTAAAGGAATTCTAGAACATCTTTTTAGTGTTCTTTTGTTGACTGTTTCCCTGTTGCAGAATTTCTGACACTTCCTGTCTGGTAAAAGGCTGTCCCAAGAACAGGAAGTGATGGAAAAATCTTTCTAATAGAGCCTTGGATAGCATTAAAACCTGGCTAGGGCTCTAACCCTTCCCCACACTATTCAACACAAGAAAAAGTTTCAAGTTATAGTTGCACTTTAAGTCTATTCTGAATGATGAAATATTACTCCATTTTAGTAGCTCTGCCACTTGGCTGTATCTAGGAAAATTGACTTGCTAATTCAAATATTGTACATTTTAGTTAAACTTTTTTGTCAGTGTATAAGGGAGTGATTGCAATATGCATAAGGTATGTTGCTGCAACGCTATTATAGTTTAAAGCGGGAGTTCACCCATTTATGAAATTTTTTTTTTTCTCCCATAAGGTTCCTGCTCGTTCGGTCTAGGGGAATCGGCTATTTGTAGTAAAATATGAGCTGTACTTACCCGTTTTCGAGCTGCATCTTCTTCCGTCGCTTCCGGGTATGGGTCTTCGGGAGCGGGCGTTCCTTCTTGATTGACAGCCTTCCGAGAGGCTTCCGACGGTCGCATCCATCGCGTCACTCGTAGCCGAAAGAAGCCGAACGTCGGTGCGGCTCTATACTGCGCCTGCGCACCGACGTTCGGCTTCTTTCGGAAAATCGTGACGCGGTGGATGCGACCGTCGGAAGCCTCTCGGAAGACTGTCAATCATGAAGGAACGCCCATTCCCGAAGCCCATACCCGGAAGCGACGGAGAGGATGCATCTCGTAAACGGGTAAGTACTGCACATATTTTAAAATAAATAGCCGATTCCCCTAGTAAAAACGAGCAGGAATCTAAGGGGGAAAAGTGCCCTCTAAGGGTGAACCCCCGCTTTAAGCGCTAGTCTATTAGTACTTTCAACATAATGTTGCACACTAGCACTTTATGACAGACTTTCCTGTACAAGGAGCCCTCCAGCGCAGTGCTGTCATGGCTACTTGGCACTGTCATCTTCACCTGGTCTTCCTTGGGGGTTTGCGGGGTCCGTCTGTATGAATGGCTCAGGCCATGATGACGTCACTCTCACGGCATCCGACATGGAGCTCGGAAGGAGTGACACAGTATGCGTCGTAACCTGCTGCATGTTGTGTGAAAACTCATAAACAGTGTAAGTTTAGGAGATATTCACTGTACCTACAGGTAAGCCTTATTATAGGTTTACCTGTAGGTACAAATTCAAAAGTGGAGTTTATTTCCACTTTAAAATGGCCATACCGCCAGAAAAATTATGTTACTGCTTTGTTGAATTCTCCTGAAGCCTCGTAAACATGACCAGTTTTCACAGCAGGAAAACTGCCAGGAGAGCTTTTGGTCGGGAAAACCAAGCATCTGTATGCTTCCTTGCAGTTTTCCCGTCAGGAAAACAGCCGGGAATCCCGGCGGGAAAATAGAGAACCTGCTCTCTGTTTTCCCACTGGGATTCCTGTTGTTTTTTTTCCGCCAGATCTACTACTTACCTATGGGAAACACTGCGAGGCAGTGCCGATGAAGCATACACAAGGCCGGGATTCCCAGCCAAAGCTCCATGGTAGTTTTCCTGCCACGTTCTCGGCTTTCCCCTCAGTTTTCTCGGCTGACTTTTTACCGCTGAGAAAACCGAGCGTGTGTACAGGGCTTGACTGTTTATGCCTGTTATTGTTAAATTAAAAATGTTATCTTTGAGTTACATTTACATTTGTTCCCGTTTTGAGTCTTCTATTCTTGCATCACTGCTTCAGTTCACAGCCAGTTTCTTCAGCTGTAAGCCCCAAGGAAAAGAAGGAGTTATTAAATAAAAAGGAACCGGAAAACTTCCAAGCTCAAAATGAAGAAAAGGCTGAAACACCTAAGCAACACAATGAAGGCAACAAGCTAACCAGCACTGGAGTAGACAAGATCAAGGTGTCTACTACTGAGACACAGGAGGTAAAACAACCAAAGAGTGCTACACAAGAGAAACAAAAGGTGACAAGTATAAAAGAAGAAAACCAGAACCATGGTACAACAAGTAATAATATCCTGAATCAAACAGAAAGCATAACATCTATTAGCCAAAAGCAAAGTATCTCATCTAAAAATCAACAGTGTTTAGAGCCTGAAAGTGTAAAAGGAACATTACACAATAATCAGAATGTAAGAAGACTTAACCAAAAATTTAGTAGCTGGAAAGAAGAAGACCACACAGTAAAGGTCCAGAAGCCACAGCTTCAAAAAAACAGCTCTCAAACCTACAAAAGGCTTGAAGAGGAGAAAACAGACATACCACATAGTAAGGTAATTAAACTACAGCTAACTTCACTTTATTAAAAGCCACAGAAAGCTATAAACAGAAAAGCATATGGCATACCTTAACTCCAAATGATAAAATATTATGTTCTATCCTCATATTCTGTTTTTGTTGTATTAGGCAGAAGACCACCCAACACAAGGACATATTTCCAGTGGTCCAATCAGTGACCCAGTGAGTACTACACCTTCAGAACCACAAAATGAAACAAACACATCATCCAGTCATGAGAGTCAGTCCAAGTACAAGACTCAGGTGTTTGTTAGGTATGTACATCTATTACTAATTCTGTATAATTATGCTGATCTATGTTCTTCTATGATACCCTGCCATATAGTTCTATGTGTGCATATATATGTGTATATACACACCTTCTTACCTTTGCCCTTGGACTATTGGGTACCACTACTTGTTTTTTACTTGTTTTATGTTCTTCTTCTGTTTGTGATCATGTCCTGGCAGAATAAAACTAGTTCTCGTTGGAATGTGATCTACACAAAAACCTTTTTTTATTTTTTTACAGTTTTGTACAGTGTGGGCGAGGATTAGAACCCCTGTTAGGTTATAGTTTTATCTGGGAATCTGTTTTAAAGCTTGTTTACACTTGCTTCGACTTCAACACACATTAAAGTGCCTACTGCTTCAACATGCTTTCTTGATGTGTTTTTGATGGTTCTGTGATGCTTCAGTGATGCTTCGATTATACTTCTGTGGCGCTTTTTTGAAGCTTTAATGAAGATGCAGATGCCCTATATGTGTGGATATCTAATATCTGCAATTTCTCCAAACCAAAGCTAAGCTAAAGCAGAATAAAAGCCTCTCAAAAGCTGCAGGTGCTTAAAGTGAGCTTTGTCATAGATTTCTATGGAGGCTTTGAAGATGCTTTGAAGCACCACTAAAGCAAAATGGGGTATCATTTTTGAAGGAAAGCAACGCTAACGCAAGATGTAAACAGGACTGTAAGCTAACCATTTTTTTTAGTGACAGGAGCTTTGACTGGCGTTCAGAGAGCTTTAAAAAAGCCTGTCCGAAGCCATCTTTTGAAGCAGATTTCATCTTACTTGCTAACCCAATGGAAACCTTTTCCCTTTGTAGGAAATAAACTCTCCGATAGCATCACAGACAGAAGTGTAATTTTTTGAAGCTACCTAAGGGAATTCTAGAACCCCTTTTTAGTGTTCTTTTGTTGTCTGTTTCCCTGTTGCAGAATTTCTGACATTTCCTGTCTGGTAAAATGCTGTCCCAAGAACAGGAAGTGAAATCTTTCTAATAGAGCCCTGGATAGCAGTAAAACCTGGCAGGGATTCTAACCCTTCCCCACTCTATTCAAAACAAGAAAAGTTTCGGGGTATAGTTGCACTTTAAGTCTATTCTGAATGATGAAATATTACTCCATTTTAGTAGCTCTGCCACTTCTCTGTATCTAGGAAAAGTGACTTGCTACTTCAAATGTTGTACATTTTAGTTAAACTTTTTTGTCAGTGTATAGGGGAGTGATTGCAATATGCATAAGGTATGTTGCTGCAACGATATTATCGTTTAAGCGCTAGTCTTATTAGTACTATTATGTCTATTCTGAATGATGAAAGATTACTCCATTTTAGTAGCGCTGCCACTTGGCTGTATGTAGGAAAAGTGTTTTGCTACTTCAAGTGTTGTACATTTCAGTTAAAAAAAATTGTGTCAGTGTATAGGGGAGTGATTGCAATATGCGTAAGGTATGGGGCTGCAACCCTATTATAGTTTAAACGTAGGTCTTTCAACATAGTGTAATGTGCAAGAGATTAATAAAAAGTAATGATAAGAGAATGGAATGGGCAGATGTTTGTGTGCACTGAAACAATTGTGAGAAGAGAAATCTTGACAAGGAGGGGAAAAGATTGGCACTAAAGTAGTGCTATGTCTGGGTCCCGGGCTTGGGAAAAGGACAATCAAATAAAATTAGAAATATAAACAATTAGTCCATATAGGGTAAAAAGTTAATTAAAAGTCCAAAAAAATCCATATGGAGCCCACAAAGATGGCAGCTTTGTGTAGGAGCAAGAAGACAGTTTTGGAGGAGGATGCTGGAATACTAAGTGTAGCTTTAGAAGACTTTAATAGGTTAAAAAGTGATACAATCACAGTCACATAGACAGTGGCACTGCACATCTAGTCCTTTGCATCATCTAGGCTAGGGGAACACAGAGCAGGCTGATCGTACCAGGCTCCGGGTCTTCTGCGCCAGATTTTGTGGACTGGTATGAGGTCACTTCCTGGATCTGACAAAAGGAGGTTGTGATGTGTTTGCGGAGCATGCGCTCCTTCTTCAGGCCATGGCAGCGCCATTTTGGAGTGGGGCTGGAGAAAAGAAATCTTGCTGTCAAGTCATTCCTTCATTTAAGTGTATGTATATGTGCTTATAAAGAAGAGAGCAATATGATCCAGTTTATTGCAGTGGACACCATTCCCACCATCATTACATGAAAAAACTGGTTTAATTTACGAGCTGAGTAAGGTAGAGAAATTATCCTGAAAAAAGGCTATGTGCAAGCAGAATACAAAACTTGTTATGAGAACTGATGGACCTGGCTTGTGTAATATTGGGTGCAACTAACCCCTCCTTAGCACTGCATGAAGCTTGTTGGGATACAGCAAGAATTTGGGATTAAAGGAAGCTCCATGCAAATAGCTAGTACATAATTCAAATACATATGTTTTTACAGTATGGCCTACTAAAATACTCCTTTGTTTAATTCCAGTTTAGTATTACTGCTTTCTAGTTTATTTTATTCCATCTTAGTCAGTCCTATGATAGCTGTTTTTTGAAGGTAGGAGCCCAAGTAAACATTGTTTAACATTGGATAATGCACTAAAAGTGTAAGGCCGCGTACACACGGTCGTTCCAAACCGATGAGAATGGTCCGACGGGTCATTTCCATCGGTTCACCGCTGAAGTGGCCTGATGGTCTGATGTGCGTACACACCATCGTTCCAAAAACCGATTGGGTCAGAACGCGGTGACGTCAAACACACGACATGCTGAATAAAACAAAGTTCAATTCTTCCAAACATGCGTCGACTTGATTCTGAGCATGCGCGGGTTTTGAACTGATGCTTTCTGTACTAATTATCGGTTTGGACCGATCGGGCAGCGGTCCATCGGTTCCATTTTGAAACATGTTTTAAAATTTTGGACCGAAGGAAAACAGACCAATGGGCTATACACACGGTCGGTTTGGACCGATGAAACTGAACCTCGGTCTATTCTCATCGGTTTTGTCCGACCGTGTGTACGCGGCATAACTAAAGGCAAAACGTTTTTTCTGTTTAGTTTTGGATAGCGTGCAAAGGGATTAAAAGAGGGATCAGTTTTTTTTTTTTTTTTTGCTGTCTGCCTTTCCAATAAGGGGATTCACCCTCTATGTTTGTCCTGTTTACCATTGAAAACATGTCCAGTTTTGGATTGTCCCCAGAACAGGAATAGAGGGGAAATCTTCCTGGTGACAACCAGGAATTCCCGCACTTTGAAGGGATTTCCTATCACGTCCTGTTTTGACAATGGGACAGGAAGTGAAAGGTAATCACCCCAATAAGACTCAAATGGCAGAAAAAACAAAAAAACAAAACAACAACTGGGGTTATACCTCTCCCTTGCTCTGTACAAAATGAAAAAAAGGTATTGCCTGTAGTTCTACTTAAAAGGGTTGTAAAGGTTCACCTTGCTAGTACCGGTTTGGACCCACTTGTACCTTCAGAACAGCCTTAATTCTTGGTGGCATGAATTCAACATGGTGTTGGAAACATTCCACAGAGATTTTGGTCTGTAATTTGACTTGAAAAATACCCCAGCTTTAAAATTTGCAGCTTACACCAATATGGTTATACCCCCACTTGACAACCTTGCTTTAAAGGGGTTGTAAATGTTTGTTTTTTATTTTCTAAATAGGTTAATTTAAGCTAATGCATTGCTGGTTCACTTACCTTTTCCTTCAATTTCCCTTCTAAATTATTATTTTCTTTGTCTGAAATTCTCACTTCCTGTTCCTCCTCAGTAAGCTGTTCTGGCTGACTAACCCCCATGGATGATGGGCGGCAAGCTTACTGAGGAGAAACAGGAAGTAAGAAATTCAGACAAAGAAAATAGAAGGGAAATCGAAGGAAAAGGTAAGTGAACCAACAATGCACTAGCTTAAAGGAGTTGTAAAGTAAAAAAAAAATTCACCTTAATGCAATCTAAGGCTTGCTGTATCACAGGAGCGCGCCCGCAATTACTCACCACCATGCTAGCTCTCTCGCATGACTGTGGTCAGTACTTGCGGGGAGGACCAGAGACAGCCGCAGAGGGACCCCAGAAGATGTGGATCGGGCTCTGTGCAAAACGAACTGCACAGTGGAGGAAAGTATGACATGTTTGTTATTTTAAAGGAAAACATTTTTTTCCTTTACTAACCCTTTAAAGGAAACTATATAGAAAATAAAAAAACAAACCTTTACAACCCCTTTAGGCCCCTTTCACACTTATACGACTTCAAAGTCGTGCGATTTTGCGGCCGCGATTTTGCCGCGATTTGGGATCAGTACAACTTCGACTTTGCCACAACTTTGGCATTAACCAATGAAAACATACATGGTGCGAGGCAATTCCTTTTCCTGCCACCGCAGTTGTCATTGCTGCTGCAGCAGTAGCAGTGCAAGAGGAAGAAGAGGAGGAGAAGCGGAGGCGGAGAAGACGTCGATATTGGGTACATCCCATCATTGCCAATCATGAAGATAGAGGTAAATTTTGGGTCCTCAATAATGAAGAATGAGAAGAATGCTCCTTACATTGGTGGTCAGTGGGAAGAATGCTCCTTACATTGGTGGTCAGTGGGAAGAATGCTTCTTACATTGGTGGTCAGTGGGAAGAATGCTCCTTACATTGGTGATCAGTGGGAAGAATGCTTCTTACATTGGTGATCAGTGGGAAGAATGCTTCTTACATTGGTGGTCAGTGGGAAGAATGCTCCTTACATTGGTGGTCAGTGGGAAGAATGCTCCTTACATTGGTGGTCAGTGAGAAGAATGCTCCTTACATTGGTGGTCAGTGGGAAGAATGTTCCCTTCATTCGTGATCAGTGGGAAGAATGCCCCCTTCATTGGTGGTCAGTCGGAAGAATGTTCCCTTCATTGGTGGTCAGTGGGAAGAATGTCCCCTTCATTGGTGGTCAGTGGGATATTGTCTTTGTAGTTTATCTTGTCTTTATAGTTTGGGTCACACAAATCATAAATAGCTGGGTGCTCACGGATAAATCGGATGATTTGCTCATTATCAAGGATGTCTCTTGTTTTACCTGTTTGGAGCACATTGTTCCTGAGGGAATAACCAGGAAGTGAATGTGTGGTGGAATGTTCCTGAGATGGGCTACTATGCTGAAAGGATTGGGTGGGACAAGGGTTAAAAGGCTGCTTGTGCTTACAAAGTTGTACTGAAATCGTGTCTATATTATTCAGGTACGATTTGCATGCTACTTGAGGGTTTAACATTGAGGTCTAAGGACATTATCTTGCATGGAAGTTAAACCAAATTAATGCAGGGACTACTTTGAAGTCGGCACTACCTAAAGTCATGCCAAAATGAATGGTGTTCATTGAAAATCATGGAGAATGACTTGTCATACGATTTTGCAGTATAAAATCGTGAGACAAGTCGTATAAGTGTGAAAGGGGACTAAAAGTCAAGTGAAATTACGACTAGAAAATATAGTTTGTGAACTTTGAGCATGTCATAAATGTTTGTTGTAGCAGAGAATTTTCCTGGGAAAGTTACGTAATAGTATTTGATTATATTATAGTTAAGCATTTTTAGATTGATGCATTATAAAAATGATCTCAGTGGCCAGATTGGGACAAAGGATTTTTGTTTGTTTTGGAAAGAAAAAGTTTATGTGTACAGTATACACTCACCGGCCACTTTATTAGGTACACCTTGCTAGTACCGGGTCGCACCCACTATTGCCTTCAGACCAGCCTTAATTCTTTGTGGCATAGATTCAACAAGGTGTTGGAAACATTCCACAGAGATTTTGGTCCATATTGACATGATAGCATCACGCAGTTGCTGCAAATTGATGGCTCCACACCCATGAGGCGCTCTATTGGATTGAGATTTGGTGACTGTGGAGGCCATTGGAGAAAAAATCCCCCGCACCATTACTCCACCACCACCAACTTGAATCGTTGATACAAGGCAGGATAAAGCCATGCATTTATGTTGTATACGCCAAATTCTTACTCTATCATGTGAATGTCGCAGATGAAATCGAAACCCATCAGACCAGGCAACGTTTTTCCAATCTTCTATTGTCCAATTTTGGTGAGCTTGTGCGAATTGTAGCTTCAGTTTCCTGTTCTTATTTGACAGGGTGGCACCTGGTGTGGTCTTCTGCTGTATCTGCTTCAAGGTTCGATGTGTTGTGCATCCAGAAAGGGAATTCTGCATATCTTGGCTGTAACAAGTGGTTATTTCAGTTACTGTTGCCTTTCTATCATCTCAAACCAGTCTGCTCATTCTCCTCTAACCTCTAACCTCTGACATCAACAAGGTATTTTCGTCCACACAACTGCCACTCACTGGATATTTGGATATTTTCTCTGTAAACCCTAGAGATGGTTGTGTGACAAAATCCCAGTAGATCAGCAGTTTATGAAATACTCAATCCCAGTGGCGTAGCGTGGGGGGGCCAGGGGGGAAGGTTGCCCGGGAGCAAAATTTAGAGGGGCGCAGCGGCAGGCGGCTGGTAACCTGCAGCTCTTCTCCTGAGCTGTGCATTGTAGGAGACTGTGAGCTATTTCGTTTGGCTATCAGGTGGGTCAGTGTAGTGGTCAGTATAGGAATCATGTAGGTCAGTGTAGTGGTCAGTATACCAATCAGGTCAGTTTAGTGGTCAGTGTAGGAATCGGGCAGGACAGTATAGGAATAGGAATCAGGTAGGTTAGTATAGTGGTCAGGTAGGTTGGTGTAGGAATCAGGTTGGTCAGTACTACTGTACTAGTGGATGGGACTCAGAGAGTGCTAAAAATCTGCGGGTTAGGGGGCGCAAATCTCTTGCCCTGCCCCGGGCGCTGACAACCCATGCTACGCCACTGCTCAATCCAGCCCGTCTGGCACCAACAACCATTGACTTTTTATACACACACAATAATTTAAAGCAGACAGATCACAGGTGAGGATGGTTACCTTTAATAGCCATTCAAACCCCTTTGTGGCAACTTGTGTGCATGTTATCAGGCCAAAATCACCAGGGTACGTAAACTTTTGATTGGGGTCATTTGGGTAGTTTCTGTTGTCATTGTGATTTAAAAAGAGTAAACACAGTTGTTTGATAATAAATGGCTTCAGCCAAGCACTAACCATGAGTGAAAGAAATGTTTTTGTGTTATCATTCATATACTTTGAAAAATGGCCAGGAAATCATAAATTCTGCCAGGCTATGTAAACTTATGAGCACAACTGTATATACAGAAAAAAATATCCCCAAAAATATATACAGACACAAAACTTTTACACCACCAAATGTTAGAAAGTGGTAGTAAACTCTGCTACACCACTTGTACCTACAGGCAGGGCTGTATCCTGGCCTAGGCCAACAAGGCCCAGGCCTAGGGCAGCACATTGCAGGGGGGCAGCATGGAAAGAGTCCCCGCCAGCTTGCGTTACACTGTTAGTGTAGCGCCAGTTTTATGGGGCGTACTGGACATAGAGGCAAATTAGTCTAGTGCCCCCATAAAGCAGCCGCACTGCTTCCGGCCAGCATTCCGCAACTGTGGGGGGGGGGGGGGAGCTTCTAATTTTGACTGTCCTATTATCCTAAACCACAAACCTTCCTCACTGTGCTATGTATTTTCTGCTGCACCATTGGCATGGTTATATCTCCTCTCCATAAAATTTGCAGAATTTTGTGCCTAAAGTAGAATTATAGGCAACACTTTTTTTTCCAGGGAAGGGCGGGTCTTAAACAGAAAGGGGTGTGGCCTTGACAGGAAGGGGTGGGTCATATTTAAATTAGGGGGTGCACGAGTTTAGTCAGGCCTAGGGCAGCAAAAAACCTAAATACACCACTGCCTACAGGTAAGCCTATAATAAGGCTTACCTGTAGGTATTGTGAATATCTACTAAACTTGCACAGTTTAGGAGATATTCAGAGTACATGCAGCTAATGACATCACTGGCACATGCGCTTTGAAGGTCCAGCTTACAATTTCGGACCTTCAGAGCCCGTGTTGTAAACGGCAGTGACATCATCACACCCCAGGCCCCTCATGTAGCCTGGAAGGAAGACCAGGGAAGATATCAGCCCTCTCCGCAGTGATACTGCGGTGCTGAAGGGCTTCATTCTAAGGTAAGTCTCTCATAATATGCTAGTATGCGATGCATACTAGCACATTATGTCATTGCCTTGCAGGGAATTTAATTTTTTTTTAACCATGTGCGGTTTACTACCTCTTTAACTAATAAGTGTTGAAGAGTATGAGAGAGCGTGCAATAAGTGGCTGTATTCTCTTTATTACTATGATTCTATTAAATACTAACTACACAAATGTAATCCTATTTACACCTTTGTATTTTTAAAGCTCTGTGAAAATTCCACGGCGTACTAGTAGCAGCTGTAGTATCAAAAGTCCTGTGCCAGAAGCAATTGAAGAAGAACCATTTCCAGAGAACAAAGCAGTAAAATCCGAAGTCTTCGTTTCGGCTGTGTCCAGCTCAAATCTAAACAGCAAACAAGTAAGACAATTATGGGTTCCAGGAAAGAGGTACAAGGGCAGGAGGGCCTAGAAAAGTTCTGGAGGTGAAGATAAGGGCTTGGCACAACACGATGCAGTGACATATTGGGGCAAGATAGTACAATAACCTACTGAAGGGAAGGAGGAAACTGGTATTACTAGAACTGACGAAGGTGCATTTTGACGCCCCCCGACACGCACGAACGCACACACACCATACATTATATCTGTGCTCCATTAAGCTTTAATGGCTATGATGCTTAAGGTGATCGTTTAACTTATTTATCTTTTACAGAGAAAGATAGCATAGATGGCAATATTCTGCATTGCACTGTATAATGTACTATTGCTGGGATTTGTAGTCCTCTATAGCTGGTGGTATTCTCCATTGCACTGTATAATGATTATACTGCGCAATGCAGATTACCACTGACCAGTTATAGAGGAACTACAAACCCCAGCAATAATACATTATACAGCGCAATGGAGAATATCAGCAGTTACAGAGAACTACAAATCCCAGCAATAATACATTATACAGCGCAATGGAGAATACCAGCAGCTATAGAGGAACAACAAATCCCAGCAATACATTATATAAAATACAATGCAGAATACCAGCAGTTACAGAGGACTACAAATCCCAGCAATAATACATTATTATGTATTCTTGTGTAGCCAATGTCATCAGTATGTTTTGAAACAATAAGGATTTGAAGGTCTTGAAAGAGCGCTTTGCTTTTACCCATCATGAGATGTTTCTTGTGTGACACCTTGGTAATGAGACGCCTTTTTATAGGCCATTAGTTGAGACAGAACCAACTGATATCAATTTACAATGTTGAGGGGCAGGATTGCTTTCTAATTACTGATAGATTTCAGCTAGTGTCTTGGCTTTCCATGCCTTTTTACACTTCCCTTTCTTCATGTGTTCAATATTTTTTCATTCATTCCATTTTTATTACACATACCTAATTTCTTAACATATTTGTTTTGGTTTATTTAAATGTATAGATTGTAAAGCAAGGTAGATTTGCGCTTCACCTTAGTGGTACCTTAGTGTTGACAAATGCAAGGGTGAGTGTTAAACAAAAAATTATTATGATTCTAGTTGGGATACCATAGGGTTCCAATAGAAAAAAATAAATAAAATAATAAGTGAAAGTTTGAGGTGAAAAAAAGTTTTCAATTAGGTGCTGCAATAGTGAAATTCGCTGGAATATTCAGCAAGCTAAGGATGTATAAATAAAGTAATAATGCGCAACCAACAAACATAAAAGTGCAGAAAAAAAGGTGCACATCTGTGAAACTAAACCAGCACAAAGTCTGCAGTCAAATTTCCCGTGTAGAAAAACACAAAAAAATATATATAAAATAGTCCAAAAAAAAAAAAAAATTTAAATGTGAACTGTTGAAATCAAATGCAAAAAATCATATATAGTCCAAGAAAACTTCCTAATTTCTGACACCAAACGATCAGCTTGCTTCTGTATGCTTCAGTATAGACAAAACTCTACATCCATATAATATGGGTGAAAACAGTGGAAGGTGCAGATAAATAAGCCTCTTACCAGAGAGACGGTTTCATGGACATGTCATCCCCGACCTGGGAGCTGTGGTTCATGCAAGCCGACAGGATCTGGCGTTCTGAACTTCAGGTGCAGCAGTGCTTGTAAATCACTCCTCAGCGATGAGATGACCAGCTCCTCAGCAGTGCACTGATTAACATGTGCAGCTCTCTCCGGGTGTTTTAGGAAACAGTTAGCAACAAAATAAAAAAAAGAGAAGAGGGAGACTTCATAGTGTATTACTTAGTAGCAAAACACTTATTTAATAAAAAAGGTTTCTGAGTACAAACATCACAGTATAAAATAAATGTAGACTCCAACCTTGGAGTCTACATTTATTCAAAAGACATTGCCATATTTTAGCTCTCTGGTTGTCACCGGAGCTATTTTTTTGATTTTAAAGATACTGCTTTTTTGTTTCTGTGTTAACTGTTGCTTCACATGTATCAAACTGTGATGTTTGTACTCAGAAACCTTTTTTATTAAATAAGTGTTTTGCTACTAAGTAATACACTATGAAGTCTCCCTCTTCTCTTTTTTTTATTTTGTTGCTAACTGTTTCCTAAAACACCCGGAGAGAGCTGCACATGTTAATCAGTGCACTGCTGAGGAGCTGGTCATCTCATCGCTGAGGAGTGATTTACAAGCACTGCTGCACCTGAAGTTCAGAACGCCAGATCCTGTCGGCTTGCATGAACCACAGCTCCCAGGTCGGGGATGACATGTCCATGAAACCGTCTCTCTGGTAAGAGGCTTATTTATCTGCACCTTCCACTGTTTTCACCCATATTATATGGATGTAGAGTTTTGTCTATACTGAAGCATACAGAAGCAAGCTGATCGTTTGGTGTCAGAAATTAGGAAGTTTTCTTGGACTATATATGATTTTTTGCATTTGATTTCAACAGTTCACATTTAAATTTTTTTTTGGACTATTTTATATATATTTTTTTGTGTTTTTCTACACGGGAAATTTGACTGCAGACTTTGTGCTGGTTTAGTTTCACAGATGTGCACCTTTTTTTCTGCACTTTTATGTTTGTTGGTTGCGCATTATTACTTTATTTATAAATGTATAGATTGCATGGTTAGTAACCGACATGTGGTGACAATTTCATGTCAATAGCACCTTTAGAAATATATTTACTTAGAAAAATTGGGACGTATTCAATACTTATTTTACCCATTGTATTTTTAACTTACATAATTATATAGTTAGTCAGGTTGATCAGATCTAGTTCAGCCAATAAAAAATAAAAATAAATAGAAAACCTCCTAATACACAATCCTATAGTATACCCATAGTTTATCCAGAGGAAGGCGGGAAAAAAACCCTAGGAAATATGGTCAATAAGACCGGGTTCACACCACCGCGGCATGCGGCTTACAGGGTCTGGTGCGTGCTGGTTCACCGGTTCAGGAACCTGAAACGCACCAAAAAAGGCACGCATTTTTCCGGCACACCGCACTGGACCCGCTGTGGACATATGTGAACCGGCTCGATAGAGAGCCAGTCACAATCTCCTGCTATGTGAATTAAAACCTGCATTCAATTCGCATAGGTGTGAACCCAGCCTAAAACATATTTTTGGGTTTCCTGTGCGAATAGAAACACATACTGTAACAAACATATGGTGGTTTCTCAAACCTGATTGCAAAAGTGGAAATACTATGGGCCAGCTTCAGGTAGGAGATATGACGGTGTATCTCCAGATACGCCGTCGTATCTCTGAGTGTGCGGCGTCGTATCTATGTGCCTGATTCTTAGAATCAGTTATGTATAGATTTGACTAAGATCCGACCTGCGTCTCTTACGCCGTCGTATCTTAGTTGCATATTTACGCTGGCCGCTAGGTGGCGCTTCCGTCGATTAACGAGAGGAATATGCAAATAAGGTAGATACGCCGATTCAGAAACGTACGTCCGCATTTTTTTACTTTGTTTACGTTAGGCTTTTTCCGGCGTAAAGTTACCCCTGCTATATGAGGCGTATCCTATGTTAAGTATGGACGTCGTTCCCGCGTCAAATTTTGAAAATTTTACGTTGTTTGCGTGAATCGGGCTGTGCGTAATTTACGTTTTGCGGGTTAATTTGGAGCATGCGCACTGGGTTACTTTCACGGACGGCGCATGCGCCGTTAGTTAACCACTTTCCCACCGGACCATTTGTCAGCCTTAAGACCAGAGGTGTTTTTACAATTTTCCACTGCGCTGCTTTAACTGGTAATTGCGCGGCCATACAATGTTGTACCCAAACAAAATTTGCGTCCTTTTTTTCCCACAAATAGAGCTTTCTTTTGATGGTATTTGATTGCCTCTGCGATTTTTAATGTTTGCGATATAAACGGAAAAAGAGCGCAAATTTTGAGAAAAAATGATATTTTCTACTTTTTGTTATAAGAAAAATCGAACAAACTCAATTTTAGTCATACATTTTGGCCAAAATGTATTCAGCCACATGTCTTTAGTAAAAAAAAATGCCAATAAGCGTATATTTATTGGTTTGCGCAAAAGTTATAGCGTCTACAAACTAGGGTACATTTTCTGGAATTTACACAGCTTTTATTTTATGACTGCCTATCTCAATTCTTGAGGTGCTAAAATAGCAGGGAAGTACAAAACCCCCCCAAATGACCCTATTTTGGAAAGTAGACACCCCAAAGAACCTGCTGAAAGGCATGTTGAGTCCATTGAATATTTTTTTTTTTTGTACCAAGTGATTGAATAATGACAACAAAAAAAAAGAAATTACAAAAAGTTGTCACTAAATGATATATTGCTCACACATGCCATAGTTATATGTGGAATTGCACCCCAAAATACATTCTGCTGCTTCTCCTGAGTACGGGGATACCACATGTGTGAGACTTTTTGGGAGCCCAACCACGTACGGGGCCCCGAAAACCAAGCACCGCCTTCAGGATTTCTAAGGGCGCAAATTTTTGATTTCACTTCTCACTACCTAAGACAGTTTTGAAGGCCATAAAATGCCCAAATAGCACAAAATCCCCCCAAATGACCCCATTTTGGAAAGTAGACACCCCAAGGAATCTGCTGAGGGGCATATTGAGCCCACTGAATATTTAATTTTTTTGTACCAAGTGATTGAATAATGACAAAAAAAATAAAAAATAAAGAAATTACAAAAAGTTGTAACTAAATGATATATTGCTCATACATGCCATGGTTATATGTGGAATTGCACCCCAAAATACATTCTGCTGCTTCTCCTGAGTACGGGGATACCACTTGTGTGGGGCTTTTTGCGAGTCTAGCCACGTACGGTGCCCCGAAAACCAAGCACCGCCTTCAGGATTTCTAAGGGCGCAAATTTTTTATTTTACTCCTCACTACCTATCACAGTTTTGAAGGCCATAAAATGCCCAAATAGCACAAACCCCCCCCCAAATGACCCCATTTTGGAAAGTAGACACCCCGGGCTATTTGCTGAGAGGCATGTTGAGTCCATGGAATATTTAATATTTTGCCACAAGTTGCGGGAATATGACAATTTTTTTTTTTTTTGCACAAAGTTGTCACTAAATGATATATTGCTCACACATGCCATGGGCATATGTGGAATTACACCCCAAAATACATTCTGCAGCTTCTCCTGAGTACGGGGATACCACATGTGTGGGACTTTTTGAGAGCCTAGCCACGTACGGGACCCCGAAAACCAAGCACGGCCTTCAGGATTTCTAAGGGCATACATTTTTGATTTCACTCCTCACTACCGATCACTACCTATCACAGTATTGAAGGCCATAAAATGCCATGATGGCACACAACTCCCCCAAATGACCCCATTTTGGAAAGTAGACACCCCAAGCTATTTTCTGAGAGGCATTTTGAGTTCATGGAATATTTTATATCTTGCCACCAGTTGCTGGAATATGACAAACTTTTTTTTTTTTTTTTTGCACAAAGTTGTTACTAAATGATATATTGCTCACACATGCCATGGTTATATGTGGAATTGCACCCCAAAATACATTCTGCTGCTTCTCCTGAGTACGGGGATACCACATGTGTGGGACTTTTCGGGAGCCTAGCCGCGTACGGGGCCCCGAAAACCAAGCACCGCCTTCAGGATTTCTAAGGGCGCAAATTTTTGATTTCACTCCTCGCTGCCTATCACAGTTTCGGAGGCCATGGAATTCCCAGATGGCACACAACCCCCCCAAATGACCCTATTTTGGAAAGTAGACACCCCAAGCTATTTGCTGAGAGGCATGGTGAGTATTTTACAGCGCTCATTTATTTTTGAAAATGAAGAAAGATATATATATATTTTTTTTTTTTCTTTTTTCAATTTTCAAATCTTTGTGACAAAAAGCAAGATCTGCAAAATACTCAACATACCTCTCAGCAAATAGCTTGGGGTGTCTACTTTCCAAAATGGGGTCATTTGGGGGGGGTTTTGTGCCATCTGGGCATTCCATGGCCTCCGAAACTGTGATAGGTAGTGAGGAGTGAAATCAAAAATTTACACCCTTAGAAAGCCTGAAGGTGGTGATTGGTTTTTGGGGTCCCGTACGCGGCTAGGCTCCCAAAAAGTCTCACACATGTGGTATCCCCGTACTCAGGAGAAGCAGCAGAATGTATTTTGGGGTGTAATTCCACGTATGCCCATGGCATGTTTGAGCAATATATCATTTAGTGACAACTTTGTGCAAAAAAAAAAAAAAAAATAATAATAATTCTCTTTCCTACAACTTGTGTCAAAATATAAAATATTCCATGGACTCGAGATGCCTCTCAGCAAATAGCTTGGGGTGTCTACTTTCCAAAATGGGGTCATTTGGGGGGGTTTTGAACTGTCCTGGCATTTTATGAACAACATTTAGAAGCTTATGTCACACATTACCCACTCTTCTAACCACTTGAAGAAAAAGCCCTTTCTGACACTGTTTGTTTACATAAAAACATATTATTTTTTTGCAAGAAAGTTAAGTTGAACCCCCAAACATTATATATTATTTTAAAGCAAAGGCCCTACAGATTAAAATGGTGGGTGTTGCATTTTTTTTTACCACGCAGTATTTGCGCAGCGATTTTTCAAATGCATTTTTTTGGGCAAAAATACATATTTTTTTATTTTAATGCACTAAAACACACTATATTGCCCAAATGTTTGATGAAATAAAAAAGATGATCTTAGGCCGAGTACATAGATACCAAACACGACATGCTTTAAAATTGCGCACAAATGCGCAGTGGCGACAAACTACATACTTTTTTAAAAGCCTTTAAAAGCCTCTACGGGTTACCACATTAGATTTACAGAGGAGGTCTACTGCTAAAATTACTGCCCTCAATCTGACCTTCGCGGTGATACCTCACATGCATGGTACAATTGCTGTTTACATATGACGCCAGACTGACACTTATGTTTGCTTTTGCGCGAGAGCAGGGGGGGACAGGGGTGCTTTTTTTTATTTTTTATTATTATTATTATTTCATTTGCTTTTTTAATTTTATTTTAAACTGTTTCTTACTTTTTTTATAATTTTTATAATTTTTATTGTTATCTTAGGGCATGTAAATATCCCCTATGATAGCAATAGTTAGTGACAGGTACTCTTTTTTGAAAAAATTGGGGTCTATTAGACCCTAGATCTCTCCTCTGCCCTTAAAGCATCTGACCACACCAAGATCGGTGTGATAAAATGTTTTTCCACTTTCCCAATGGCGCGGTTTATATCCGGGGAGGGGACATTCCCTCCCACTGCTTGTAAAAGCAGTTTAGAGGCTAATTAGCCGCTAGGACTGCTTTTACATGAAAGCCAACCGCTGGCTGAAAAGAATGATACCAAGATGATACCTAAACCCGCAGGCATCATTCTGGTATAACCATTTAAAGTCCAGCAACATACCATACGTTGATGGTTCTTGTTGGACATGTATTGTAATCTTTTTTTTTTAATGCAGCCTGTTGGCTGAACGAAAAAAAGAGATTGATCGGTGGGTATGCCCACCATTAGAATACCTCCCTTCATCCACCCACTTCTAATGATGGGCATACATGCACCATTTATATATGCCGAAGCATGGGGGCATCCTCCCACAAAAGTTATGCCGCTCACACACGTATGTACGCCGCATAAAAAGTTATGGCGCATACACACGGTCGGACTTTTCCACGGGCAAGCTTCCGACGGAATTTCGACCGTATGTACGCGGCATTAGGAGCAAAATCGCTCCTCCGCCCCTAATGCCCCCATGCTTCGGCATATATGCTCTTTTTTTAACTGTGGTGGTGAAATCACCTCCCACAGTGTTGGAGTCGCGGCTTTATGTATCGTGGGAGCAAACGCTGTTGCTGTCATGCTAAATAAATCCGTGCTGCAACTGAATGGCGTACCTGCTAAGCAAATGATGGTTAACATTATAACAAAGTAACATTACATTTTAACATTAAGATCTTACCATACCATACCTGCAAAGCAAATACCAAAAAAATAAAAACAGTAAAAAATAAAACATTTTTTAACGCAACCTGTGCCTAAAAAATATACATGCCGAAGCATGGGGGCATCCTCCCACATAAAAAGTTATGCCGCATACACACGGTCGAACTTTTCCACGGGCAAGCCTCCGTCGGAATTTCGACCGTATGTACGCGGCATTAGGAGCAAAATCGCTCCTCCGCCCCTAATGCCCCCATGCTTCGGCATATATGCTTTTTTTTTAACTGTGGTGGTGAAATCACCTCCTACAGCGTTGGAGTCACAGCTTTATAAATCGTGGGAGCAAACGCTGTTGCTGTCACACTAAATAAATCCGCGATGCAACTGAATGGCGTACCTGCTAAACAAATGATGGTTAACAATAAAACAAACATTACAGTATAACATACCATACCTGCAAAGCAAATACAATAAAACATTGTAAAAATAGAGAGAATAGATATAGAACAATAGTGAGTGGACAGTAGAGAGTGAACATAAGAGAACAATAAAGAGAGGAGAAAAATACAACCACAACTATTTTTGGATTTTTTATTTTATATTTTTTTTGTGTTTTTGTGTGAGTTTTTTTAATTTTTTTTCCACTTTTTTTCACTTTTATAAAAACTGTAAGAAAACTGTAAACTGAACGTTGCAGATTATGGTCTCTCAAAATGTGATGGCCATCACATATTCCGAGACCCTGTGTTGGTGTGCCTAGGACTGTGTGGTGCTGTACCCTACGATAAAACTCAATTAGTGTGTGGTAGCGTTTGAAACATACACCAATGCAGAGACCAGGTTGGTCAGGACAGTCGGGACAATAAAAGCGGGTGTCACGCCTAAATCCGAGTTTGCTGCAGACACGACATCTTTTTTGGCGGGTTCTTTGGGTAGGGGTACCAGGGAGGACAAAAGGAAAATGCCTCTCATACAGCCGGCTCACTGCATTTGCGTTGGGAAGGTGGGGCACAGCACCATCTGGAAACAGAAGGGCTTCGACGATCTCTTCCTGGAATTTTAGGAAGGATCCAGTCCGTCCTGAAGCTCTGTATAGCACATGAGCGTTCAGCAAAGCCAATTGAAACAAATAAACTGACACTTTTTTGTACCAGCGATTGGACCTCCGGGCAATTAGGTACAGCGCCAACAACTGGTCATTGAGGTCCACCCCTCCCATGTTAAGGTTGTACTCGTGGATACAGAGGGGTTTCTCCACAACACCAGTCGCCGTAGGAATTTGGACTGCCGTGTCTGCGTGAAGCGTGGACAGAACGAAAACATTCCGTGAATCCCTCCACTTCACTGCTAACAAATTATTACACTGTAAGCAGGCTCTCTCCCCCCGACTAAGACGGGATTCTACAAGCCGTTGGGGGATGCCCCGGCGATTAGGTCGCACGGTGCCACATGCGCCAATTCCATAATCAAAAAGGTGACTAAAAAGTGGCACGCTTGTGTAATAATTGTTCACGTACAAGTGGTACCCCTTTCCGAATAAGGGTGACACCAATTCCCACACTATCTTACCAGCGCTCCCTATGTAATCAGGGCAATTCTCCGGCTCTACGTGACTGTCTTTTCCCTCGTAAACCATAAAGCTAGATGTATAGCCTGTTGCCCTGTCACAGAGCTTTTACAACTTGACCCCGTATCTGGCACGTTTGCTGGGAAGGAATTGTTTGAATGACAAGCGGCCAGAAAACTTAACCAGGGACTCATCAACGCAGACAACTTGTTGGGGATTATACAAGGCTGCAAACCGTTCGTTGAAGTGGTTTACGAGGGGCCGAATTTTGTAGAGCCGATCGAATCCAGGGTCTCCCCGAGGACGACAGAGTTCATTGTCACTAAAATGCATGAACCGCAAGATCTGCTCGTATCGTGTCCTGGTCATGGAGGCAGAGAAAATGGGCATATGGTGAACTGGGTGCGTGGACCAATACATCCGCAGCTCACTCTTTTTAGTAATGCCCATGATGAGGAAAAGGCCCAGAAAGATCTTAAATTCGGAAACCGTAATTGGCTTCCAATCTCTGGCAAGGGACAGCTGGGGATTAGTGGCGATGAATTGACCAGCGTACAAATTGCTTTGGTCCACAATAGATCTATAGAGATCTTCGGTGAAAAACAGCGAATAAAAATCCAGTGACGTAAAATCAACTGTATTCACCTGAATTCCGGGTTGGCCAGTGAATGGGGGAAGTACGGGTGCTGCAGAAGTGGTGGCTACCCAATTAGGATTGGCGAATGCAGCAGGAAGGGCACTATGGGGACAGGCCTGTCTTTGTCGTCTTCTTCTTGGTGGCAGCGGGACACTACTAGTGCTTGCCACCTCTCCAGCTTGAACTGCACTTATGGGACTCGCCACGTCACCAAGTGTTACTGCAGTGCTGGATATATGACCAGGATGTACTAGGCCGCTGGTGCTTGCCAGTTCACCAGAAGGAATAGCGGCGCTAGTACTTCTCTCCTCCATACGAGAGCCCTGCGGTTCTTGCACCTCAGCAACAGCAGAAGATCGGGGTCTGGTACGCCTGACCCTAGCAGGGACCACTCCGTCGTCAGAGCTATCTGTCAGGGAGCCACTGTCGTCTACAGGATCGTATTCTGAGCAAGAATTTGACAGATGCGTGACCTCCTCATCACTATCTGTCAGGCTCATAAACAAGTAGGCCTCTTCATCACTGTACCATCGATTTGCCATTTTGGGCTCTAAATTTAGGGGTACAGTGGTGAGATTCACAGGCAAAAAAGCACCTGACCTGTTAGTGACCGAGTCAAGCGCTACCAAAAAAACTGTTAGCGATCGCAGAGATCAGGCCTGACTCTGCGAACGCTGCAGTTATGTGTTTTTGTGTTTTGTGTCAGTGATCGATCGATCGATCGATACTGCACTTCGGTGGGCTGGACTGGGCGAAGGGGCTAAACGCAGGTGCTAGCAGGTATCTGGGCTGATCCCGTTAACCATGCGTTTTTGGGAACCCTAAACTGCAGGGGACGCTAGTATAGATCTGATCAGATCAAGTATCGATCCGATCAGATACTATACCACTAAAGGGAGGCGTATGGTGCGTGCGTGGGTGTTAGCGCTATTGGCCGCTGCCTGGGGCGACACAGACCCTATCTGGCGCTAAAACCAAACTTTGATCACCCGCCGGGTGATCAGGGGGTTAAAACTTTATTGCAAAAAATATGGCGGGTGCCTTGATGCTATAAAAAATTAACTAGCTAAACTGCGTCACCGGTGACACTTATACTGTGATCACTGGTGACAGGGGGTAATGATGGGGTTAAACCTTTATTGGGGGGGGTTAGGGGGGGTCCCTAGACTATTTAGGGCCTAAGACTGATTACCCTAACACTTATTTTTGTCACTAATGACACTAGTACAGCGATCAAAAAAAAATCGGATTGCTGTACTGGGTGACACAGTGACAGGCAGTGAATGGGTTAATTTGGGGGGTGATCGGGGGGTGAATTGTGTGCCTACGTGACCTGGTGTCAGTGTAGTGTTGTGCAACTCACTGTTAGATGCTCTCTCCCTCTCGGTCTGGAACGGAAAGACCGACACGAGGGAGAGAGCAGTACTTCCCCTGCCAATGTTTACAAAACATTGCCAGGGGAAGACAACCATTGGTTAGAGCGATCACCAGGTCCAGGCCAGATTTTATTGGCCTGGACCTGGTGATTGATCAGTTTTGCATCGAATCTGATCATCGGGAACGGCGGGCGGGCGCGCGAGCGCGCCCCATCGCCGTTCACGCGCCGGACGTCATACTACGTGATCTCGCCCAGGAGAGCCACCTTGTGGACGTATTTCGACGGTGCGCGGTCGGCAAGTGGTTAAAAACGTCATTTACTTGGGGTCATGTTTTATTTTCATAAAACACACCGCCGTAAATTAGGGCGCAGGTTCTTGGTGAATACAGAACCTGCCTCACTAAGTTACGGCGGCGTAGCGTATCTGAGATACGCTACGCCCGCAGAAAAATAAGCCAATCTACCTGAATCTACCCCCTTATATACTATGTTGCCCGCAATGTCACCGTCCGAATCGGTGCGACACCAACTTTGCGGCACTTTTGTACTACTTTTGGCTATTTCAGGTGCGATTTCAATAGACATCTGTGCAGGAAACGGCACAGATGTCTCTGAAATCATCAGACTGACATGCGGGAATGAAATCGTGCAAATTCACCTGAACTCTTACAATTTCATTCCCGCAGTAGTGTGAACCCAGGCTAAATGTTCTTATAGGTAAAAGATGGAGTTGCGCAACTCCATCTTTTACCTATATCATTATTTGTTTGTATAAACATTTTGAGTTTGCAGCTTTCACTTATTATATTAGATAAGCGCACTTTTTTCCTTTACCACTAAATGTTCTTAGCCTTTAGTGTTAGGATACTTTCTCTGGTGCTTGAATGTTCTTCAAGTCTCCTGGTCGAATGATCTTAAAGGCTTCTATTTCTCTTAGGATCGAATATTAGAGAATTTTACATTCACCCTGTGAAAGGCAATAGATGCAGACAATTTACATATATTACAAACATTACCGGTATTAGGAATTTTGTAAGTTATGTTTTGTTTATGTCCGGTAGGCTGTACGGGGCATGTGATTTCTAACAGCAGCCCTTATCACAGATTTTATAAGGCCTTATGTACACATAGCCTATTATGACCGCCGGCCACGCGATTCTTCTGCATTCAGGAGAGGAAGGTTAAACCTCCCCTAACCACAGCAGCTCCTAAACAATCCTTAAAGCCTATTTGTACATTGACACATAGGTTTTTATAGCGTTGACTTTGGGAGCTTTGGCAAAAAATCGCCAAGAACTCCTAAACTCAAATTGTACATGAAGCCTAATGCCGCATACACACCATCACTTTATGTGATGAAAAAAATTGACATTTTCTGTGAAGTAAAAAACGACGTTTTTGAAACTTCAATTTTCAAAGACGAAGTTGCCTACACACCATTGTTTTTTCACAATGCCCTAGCAAAGCGAGGTTACGTTCACCACGTTTTTCCATTGAAGCTCGCTTCATAACTAGCTTCTGGGCATGCGCTGGTGTAAAAACGTCGTTTTAAACGTCGTTTTTTGCTACACACGGTCAATTTCTGTGAAGTAAAAAATGACGTTTTGAAAAACGACACATAAAATTTAAGCATGCTTCAATTTTTTTTGTCGTTTTTCACAAGACATAAAACAACGTTTTCCCCCACACACGGTCACATAAAGTGATGGTGTGTACGTGGCATAAGGATAAGGAACGTAATGATGTTAACGCAAGTCAACTCCAGATGAATGACACAACTAAGCCTGACACCTAGTTTTGTTATATTCTGTACTGTTCTATCTAGATAATACTATATTTATAGCTCTCCAAAACATAAAATAATGTTTATGTTGTATTTTGATGTTAAACTTCATGTGGAAGAATAAAAGTTCACTTGATACATACATTAACTCTACCCTTAGTTTACAAGTAGATTAAATCATATACACTGTATTCATATTCTGCAGGACAGCCATCCTAGTTTTCAGCAGACATCAACATCCTTTGTACGGCTTGGTCCTCTCAGCAGCTCTGTTCGAGTGAGTAATTTGCTTTTTTATCTCGCAAATATTCAAGTTTGCTAAAATGTTTTTAATTGATAATTATCTGCTTTCTTTCAGGTAAAGTCTCAGCAGAGTGAAGATGACAAGGGTGACAGTGGTTTCACACGCAGGTCTGTCTGTTTTTGCTGAAGTCACAATTTCTAGAATATATGCCAGCTCAAAATATACTGTAAAACAAAATGGCCTAGCACATATGGGAAACAATATGGGTATCATTTTGTTACCCTAAAAATAAATAAATCAAAATAATGGATCCTGTTTAATTAAAGCATGTTATACAGCAGGGGTGCCCAACATTTTGAAAAGCGAGGGCCACTTAAGCGAATTGGCAACCAGTCGTGGGCCACAATGTGCGGAGCGAGATGATGACACTGCATATGCAGAGCAAACACAGACACAGCCCTCTCTAATCTATGGACCATTCGATCTGCGTAGATGGAAGGGGACAGATACATTTGCTCCATAGCGGTGAATGGAAGGTCCAATTGGGTTGGACTGATGGTGTGAAAGGGGCCTAAGGCCCCTTTCACACTGATGTGCTGTGGTTAACCCACACCGTGGGTGCAGCGCAGTGCACCTGTGGCTTTCCTGTAGGTTAGCTGCACTTTGTCATATACTTCTAGTATGTCCTGCAGGTGTAGTGCACTTTCTAAAAGTGAACCAAACCCGCAGCTAATAACAGAAGTCTATGGCCCCATACACACGTCCGAGGAACTCGACGTGCCAAACACATCGAGTTCCTCGGCGAGTTCAGTGTGGAAGCCGCCGAGGAGCTCGGCGGGCCGACTTTCCTCATTGAACAACGAGGAAAAAGAGAACATGTTCTCTTTTCGGCCCGACGAGTTCCTCGTCGGCTTCCTCGCTGAAAAGTGTACACACGACCGAGTTTCTCGGCAGAATCCAGCTCCGACCGAGTTTCTGGCTGAATTCTGCCGAGAAACTCGGTCGTGTGTACGAGGCTTATGGCAACGTGCAGGTAACCCACAGATACATCCATATATACATTGTGATTTTAGTACTATAGTTGCCTTTAATAACAGGCTTCAATTCTAGTATCACCAGATGTTGCTGTCCCTGGCAGAGTGCATTTGGTATCACTCCACCTGTGACAGGAGCGCTATACAGGAAGCAACAGCTTATACTTCCACAAAGTCTTCTGGAACAAGATGTTACTCCAGTTTCTGTGTTAGAACAGTCTCAGGATTTTTAAGCCAACCTGTTCATGGTTCCCAATAGACATGTGCACTGCCAAAAAAATCTTTTTTTTCGTTTATGTTATTTTAGTTTTTTTTTTTTTTTTTTCGGAAATTCTGGAAAATCGGAAAAAAAAATCGGGATTTCGGAATTTCTAAAATGATAGAAATAGAAAATTTCACAATTTCGAAAATTCCATAATTTCGAAAATTCCATAATTTCGAAAATTCCACAATTTCGAAAATTCCACAATTCAGATTTTTTTAATTTTCGAATTTAATTTTTTTTTATTTTTCGAATTTTTCATTTTCGAAAATTCGAAAATGAAAAATTTGAAAATTAGAAATGTCGAAAATTAGAAAATTCGGAATTTTGAAAATTCGAAATTTCGGAATTTTGAAAATTCGAAATTTCGAAAATTCATAAATTCGAAATTTCGAAAATTCATAAATTCGAAATTTCGAAAAAAAAAATGTAAATTAGAAAAATAAAAAAATAGAAAATTAGAAAATTGAAAATTTCGAAATTCAAAAGTAAAAAATGTGAAAGTTCGAAATTTCGAAAATTTTAAAATTGAAAAATTCGAAATTTGAAAAATCAAAAATGAAAAATTCGAAAATTAAAAAAAATGAAAAATTCGAAATGTCTAAAATTGAAAAATTCGAAAAATTCGAAATTTCGAAAATTCTGAATTTCCAAAATAAAAAAAAAAACGAAAGATTTTCATATTTCCGAATTTCTGAAAATCCGAATTTCCGAAATTCGGAAATACGAAAATTCGGAAATGTAAAAATTCGGAAATACGAAATTGAAAAATTCTAAATCGAAGAATTTCGAAATTGAAGAATTTGAAAAATTTGAAAAGTAAAAAACGAATTAGAAACTAAACGAATTGCACATGTCTAGTTCCCAAACCCAAAGAGGGCTACCACTCCATCTTGGATCTCAAACTACTCCTGTAAGTCCTCATATTTTCATTGCACCAGCAGTTTTTACATTTTGCTGTGTCCCCTGCACTTTCAGTTTGGTGCCCTGCCATTTGCACCCCAGCTGTACATCAAGGCGCTGGTTTCAGTACTAGCCCTACTGCATGCTTGTAGCACCCACATTGTTTGGCATATCTGGGTCTGCTCCTAGACCAAAGTATTTCTCCCTCAGAAGAAACCTCAAACCTCAAAGTCTGCTCCCAGACTTGTACTATTTAGTCTAGATTTCTGACTCTCCGCTTTAGCATGAGAGTCTTGGTCTCATGGTGGCTTCCTTCGATGCACTACCATTTGCCTAGTTTCACTCCAGACCCTTACATCACAGTACTTTGTCATCATGGCACAAGTCCATTCCCTGGACAGACCACTTCATCTGACCCCTGGGACCAGCTTGTCTCTGTCATGAGCAGAACTTCATGTTCCAGTCTTGCCCAATGTTCACATGCCAGATATGGACATTTGGCAGGCAGATTTCTTCAGCTGCCACCGTTTGACCTGGGAATGGGGGTGATCCTTGCATCCGTAGGTATTCCAGGACCTGTGTCACAAGTAGGGGAAGACCTCTTGGCCTCCAGGTTCAAAAACAAACTAGACAAGTTTGCTACCAGGTACAGGGATCCTCTACCAGAAGCAGTGGATGCTCTGGTGGCTCAGTGGAATTAGTTCACCCTGATCTATGCCTTTCCTCTCCTGAAATTCCTTCACCATCCACTTCAATGGATTGCGATGAAGAGCATTCTGATTATCCTCAATGCTCCAGGCAGATGTTGTACTCCAACTTAGGAAGACTCTTGGTGGATGCTCTGTAGGCTCTTCCAGATCATCAGGAATTTCTGTTTTAAGAACCAATTTACCATCCCGCCTTATAGTCGCTGGCTGTAATAGCATAACTGTTGAAGTCCAGGTTCTAAAAGACAGGGAGATCTCTGAATTAGTCATCACAATGTTAAAAGCTAGGAAGTCTACTTCATGCAAGGTCTGTCATTGCACCTGGTAGTCACGTTTCACTTGATGTGAGTCATGGGGCTTTCACCCTCTCCTGTCAAGGCCTGCGCTACTAAATCTGTGAGTTATTTTTGGGCTGATAGGGTTTTTAAGCTGTGAAGATGAAGGCTTCTAAGGGGGCTAAGTCCCCCCCTCCCTTGCCAACCTATTTATAGACTGGTGGGAGGCGCTCTGCATTTTTGTGGGGGAAAACACCTTCAGCAACCATATCTTTTGATATGGTTGCTATATAGACAATTACATATGTGGCAAGGTACTCACGCTGTAAACTCCCTTATTTGGTCTTATTTGTAAACCCCAGTATTCCAATGTGGAGGACACAGATTTTTTTGGGCATTACATTAAAGAGTAATCCAGGCACTGGAAAAGTAGCCACTGATACGTTTGGTAAAAATTGTAGAGTGAATTCTGTGTTGAAAGCAAACAGTTGTCACTGGTTCCACACAATAAAGATCATTCTGATGTGGGAGTTCATCCACATTCAGTAGAACTGTTTAGATGACTTTAAGCATACACCTTGGATAAACAGTGTAGTAATCTTTTGGTAGATTTGCTCAAGAATGCAGGAAGTAGCAACTACCCACATTTGTAAATGCACTTCTAAAGAATATGACAGTGTAGTAGAGATGATAAAAATATGGTACCTACCAACCCTATATGCAGAAAAGCAATTGCACACGATTTTAAGTAGATATGTGCATTCCCGTTCGTACAAATGTTATTTTCGTACGAAAATGTTCATTTTCGTAACCGCAGAATAATGTGTACATATGAAAAAATTAAAGCACCAAAATACGAAAACAACGGGATTACGAATGAGCCGCATAACGAACAACCGCAAATACGAACGAATGATCTGACGAAAATATGACAAAGCGAAAACGGCAAAAGAACGAAAATTACATCTATAACAAAAGATTTGCATTCTGTATCCTGTTTGAATCCCCTCTCTGCTCGTATCCTCAGCCGCATGTCCACATGACACCTACAACAAAAGATTTGCATTCTGTATTTTGTTTGAATCCCCTCTCCGATGGTATCCTCAGCCATATGTTCACACGACATCCACAACAAAAAATTAGCATTCTGTATCCTGTTTGAATCCCCTCTATGCACGTATCCTCAGCCGTATGTTCACACGACATCCACAACAAAAGATTTGCATTCTGTATCCTGTTTGAATCCCCTCTCTGTTCGTATCCTCAGCCGTATGTTCACACGACATCCACAACAAAAGATTTGCACTCTGTATCTTGTTTGAATCCCCTCTCTGCTCGTATCCTCAGCCGTATGTTCACACGACATCCACAACAAAAGATTTGCACTCTGTATCTTGTTTGAATCCCTTCTCTGTTCGCACCCTCAGTCGTATGCTCACACGACATCCACAATTCCTTTTTTCTGTTCGTATTTTGGATTCAACAGAATGCAAATCTTTTGCCACAGATGTCACACGAACACACGACCGAAAACACCAAAAGAAAAAGGACCCAAAACACAGAATGCAAATCCCTTGACACAGATATAATTTTCGTTTTTTTGAATGGGCAGTGAGTGTAGTTAGTGAAGCAGCTTCTCTTTTGTGCTGAGTAGTACAGTAAAGCCAAATAAACTTTTCTGTGGATTTTCATCTGAAGGGAGATCAGTTGGCCAGACTTTTGAACCCAAAAATGGTTTTCTGATGGAGTTTAAAAACAAACACATTTTCTGAGAACGAACGGAAACCGATCGTTTTTAAGTTTGTTGTTAAAAAAGTCTGACCAAGTGTATGGGGCTTAACAATCGTTAATATGGATGAGCCGCGTGTTGAAAGTGCCGCGAATCCCGCGATATATTTACGAAAGTACAAAATGACGAAAATCCTTTTTCTGTTCGTATCTTCAGTCGCATGCCCACATGACATCCACAACAAATTGTCATAGATGTCACACGAACACACGACCGAAAACACGAACAGAAAAAGGAATCCAAAACACAGAATGCAAATCATTGACGAAAATTCACGAAAATTATTGTCTAACAAGTAACGAACATGAATTAAACAGAATAACGAACCATCGCTGCATGTACGAAAATAAAACGGTAACAAAAATACGAAACGATCGGAATTAGAAAAAACCTCGTCGTATGAAAAACGAACGGGAACCATCAGGAAAACGGGCGTCTTACGAAAAACGAACGGAAACGAACCTACGGAACAATACGAAACAGAACAAAAAAAACACGATTTTTTTTTCTGTGCACATGTCTAATTTTAAGTAAAGGATGTTACGTTTCAAGCAGGAGGGCTCCTAAGCTAGGCAACCTACTGCGTCCTAGTCTTTTTTAAGAAACTGGCTTGTTGGCTTAAAGGAGTTGTAAAGGAAAAAAAAATTCAACTTAATGCAATCTATGCATTAAGGTGAAAAAACATCTGATGATGCCAACCCCCCCCCCCCCCCCCCCCGAGCCCCCGTTTTACTTACCTGACTCCTCGAAAGTCCTGCGCTCGGTCCTGAGATCCTCTTCGCCGCTCAGCCTGGTCGCTGATTGGCTAGAGGGGATGGATTGAGAGCAGCGCAGCCATTGGCTGGCGCTGCTGTCAATCACATCCAGTGATGCGCGCCGAGGGGCGGGGCCGAGTGATACAATCAGCGGCTATGGCCCCTCGCTATATCACAGGAGCGAGCCCGCAAGGACTCACCACCATGTGAGCTCTCTCGCATGAATGTGGTGAGTTCTTGCGGGGAGGACCAGAGACAGCCGCCAAGGAACCCCAGAAGACATGGATCGGGGCCACTCTGTGCAAAACAAACTGCACAGTGGAGGTAAGTATAACATGTTAGTTATTTTAAAGAAAAACATTTTTTCCTATATTAACCTTTTAATGTTTAATGTCTTGTAGAACAGGAATTTTATAAAATATAGAATGCATATTTGTAGATACTGCAGAGTGCATATGAAAACTTTAGTGTGTGTTTTTGTGACTGTAGAAACCTTTGCTCCTACATGTTAGTATATAATTTGTATCACTATCGATATGGTAGATGTGATCACGTGCCCCAAATGTTTTCTACAATAAGTCGGATGCACAGCTTCCCCCATAAGCATTAATATTGCTGAACCTTACTGTGCATGGCAGAATTTAACAATGTATCCAAACACTTTACTAAAGAGAGCATGGAGGGAATATGACAGTTTTTTTTCCTGACACATCTATGAAAGGGTTTTTCCAATGCCATTGAGGAACCCTGCATCATAAACTACGGAATTGTGATTTATTCTGGAACTAAAATCTAGAATACCCTTGGGATTGAATATGGAATATTTAAAATTGCTTATTTTGCTTATACGATTATTATTATTCTCAACTGTCAGAAACTGTTGTTTAATATACATGGTTACTAATCATTCTGAATCAACCTTTTGCTCTGTGACTACAATCACCAATTTTCTTTGTATGTAGATCCAGCTTAAGGTTATCTCTAAGAAGTCGAAAAATAGAAGATCGAATGGAAAAATACAATTCAGCTATACAGGTATTTCATGACATAATGTCAGCACTATCTGAATATTTTATGTGTTGACTTATTGACTTATTTAATATCATCTGATATTAAATAACCAGTTATAGGGTTTGGTTTATTAAGGGAAAATAAACTGTGAACTTTGCTGGTGCAGCAGAACTCTGCAAGAGCATTAACTCCAGAGCTTGGTAAATGAGGTGAAATTTCACTTTGCAAACAACACCTAATCACATGCATGGAAAAAAAACAACATCTTTGCTTGCACGTGTGTAGATGATGGAAATCATTTACTAAGTTCTGGAATAAATGCACTTAGAGTCTAATGGCATTTGCAAAGTGCTAGGTCTATTTTCCCTTAGTAACTCAACCCCATAAAGGGCCAGATCCACAGAGCAAGTACGCGGGCGTATCTACTGATACGCCGGCGTACTTTCAAATTTCCCACGTCGTATCGTTGTTTTGAATCCTCAAAACAAGATACGACGGTTTCTGGGTTAGATCCGACAGGTGTATGTCTCCGTACGCCTTTGGATCTAAGATGCAATACTTCGGCGTCCGCTGGGTGGCGTTTTCCGCGTTGGGTATGCAAAGTAGCGATTTACGACGATCCACGAACGTACGTGCGGCCGTCGCATTTTCTACCATCGTCTGTATTCGGCTTTTTCCGGCGTATAGTTAAAGCTGGTATTTACCGGCTTATACATAGACTTGCCATGTTAAGTATGGCCGTCGTTCCCGCGTCGAAATTTGTAATTTTTTTTTTGCGTAAGTCGTCCGTGAATAGGGATAGACGTAACTCACGTCTAAGTTAAAAAAATGACGTCCTAGCGACGTCATTTAGCGCAATGCACGGCGGGAAATTTCGGGACGACGCATGCGCAGTTCATTCGGCGCGGGGACGCGCTTCATTTAAATGAAACCCGCCCCCAACCCGCCCAATTTCAAATCCGCCCCCAGAAATACACTATGCTGCCGTAACTTACGGCGCAAACTCGCTGAGGATTCGAATATACGCCAGGTAAGGTACGGCGGCGTAGTGTATCTCTGATACGCTGCGCCGATCTAAATGTATGTGGATCTGGCCCAATGTCTATAGTTGCATACTTGTTGGATATATTGAAACGTCATCAAAATTAGGTGAATATGTGTGTAATCAATATAAACATCTCCTAAAGCATCTCGAAGAATACTTGACCTGAGAGAAATATGGAGGCTGCAATTGCTGATCTCCAGATCTACTAGTTCCCTACTATCATGCTGATCTAGCAGCTTCAATATTTCTGACCAAGTCAGAAATTCTAACATCATTGTATACTTCAAGTCAGAAAAATACTAATAGGTAGCAATAGGTCAGAAATGTTAACCTCCATATTACTCTCAGATCATATTTTCCATAAATTGGACCTGTTCGGATATAACTATTACATTGCTTCACTGCTAGGCAAGTCACCAGGTAAGTGACTTGCCTAGCAGTGAAGCAATGTATAACTATTACATTGCTTCACTGCTAGGCAAGTCACTTACCTAGTGTGGATGGGGTTCATACTGTAGCTGCTGACTTTTAAAAAAGAACACTTACAGTATATACTCGAGTATAAGCCGAGTTTTTTAGCACATTTTTTTGTGCTAAAAATGCCCCCCTCGGCTTATACTCGAGTCACCTTTTTGTGCCTGATCTCCCGGACTTTGGGGACCTGGTACCGGCTGGTCATAGATCCTCTGGACCCCAAACACAACATGTAGCACCACTCTTCCTCTACAAGTGTGCAAAGTTTGTTGTCCGGGGGACCTGCAGCCGGGGAGCACCCATTTTTCAAATCCGGGCACCCCTCCATAGACTCCTATGTTAAATGGTCATTTCTCTGGTGAATTTGGGGGCCCGGACTGGCTGGTTGTAGGTCCCCTAGACCCGGAACTTGGCACACATGTAGCCCAATTTCTCCTCTACAAGTGTATAAAGTTTGTTGTCTGGGGGACCTACGACCGGGGAGCACCGATTTTTCAAAGCCGGGCACCCCTTCAATAGACTCCAATGTTAAACGTCAGTCTAGGCATGGGCACAGGGAGGCATGGGCACAGTGATGCATGCACATGGACACAGTGAGGCATGCAGATGGACACCCTAGACTTATACTCGAGTCAATTTGTTTTCCCATTTTTTTGTGGTAAAATTAGGTGCCTCGGCTTATATTCGGGTCGGCATATACTCGAGTATATACGGTACCTGTCCAGAGCCGTCCTCACCTGGGCTGATTCTTTGCTGTTTTTTGGACATCTGTCGTTCTACCTAGTTAACTATGCAAACTTATGCTTATTAGCTTTTCATATTGTCAGTAGTAGATGGCTTTCACTAACTCTCATTGATCCTAAGATATTTATAGGTAGATTCACACACATTTGCCTAACTTTAGGGCGGCCTAGCCTAGCCTGTTTAGGCTACACCGCCGTAAATTAGTTAGGCTAGTAGTGATTCACAATCTACTTACCTGCTAATCTACGGCGGTGTAGCCTAAAACGAGCGGGCGTAAGGGCGCCTAATTCAAATTGCTTGGAGGGGGGCGTGTTGTATGGAAATGAGGCTTGACCTCACGTTTTTTGACGTTTTTTGACACTGCGCATGGGCCGGGCGACTACATTTCCCAGTGCGCATTGCGGCTAATCCCGATTCGCGGACGACTTGCGCAAACGACGTAAAAAATTCGAACCTCGCGGCGGGAACGGCGGCCATACTTAACATTGTTATTCCACCTCATAGGTGGAATAACTTTAGGCGGCCTATCCCTTACGGAAACGACGTAATTCGACGGCGTAGGCCTGGCGTACGTTCGTGAATCGGCGTATCCCCTCATTTACATAATCTACGCCGGCCGCAATGGAAGCGCCATCTAGCAGCCATCAGAAACATTGCAAGCTAAGATAGAACGGTGCAAGCCGGCCTATCTTAGCTTTGTTTAAGCGTATCCCTGTTTGAGCATACGCTTAAACAAACGCCGGCGTAGATTCAGAGTTAGGCTGGCTTATCTGTAGATAAGCCGGCCTAACTCTTTGTGAATCTACCTATCAGTTTTTCTGGTTTAGTAGGCTAATTTGCATATTAGAAGCCCCATAAGCTTCAGAAGGCAAAATTATCAGTTCAAATTTAGAAATAACTTTTAATAGAAACTATATAAATGTTTTCATTTTTTTTTTTTTAGATAAGCCACTATGCAGGGAAACACATATTTACAATAATTTATTTTACTGAGAATAAAGTAATTTATGTTGACCTTGTTATGATTGGATATAATATATATATATAATGCGTTTTCAGAGATCAGCAAGTGTCAGGTTACCACCTTCTCACAGTCGAGGAGCTGTTGTTGCTTCAGATGGAGTTGCCAATAAAAGAAGTATCTTTGAAAAGGATGAGGAAAACTCAGAAAAATCAAACATGTCCCGAAAGGTGAGAATGCATGTTATTCTAAGCCCTGGTTCACACCAGTGCAGATTTGAAATCGCGCTACTTCAGTGCGATTTCAAAGCCGCAGATCAGTGTGATTTACACCTCTGATTTCATTGCAGCTTGCGACCTCATTCAATAGAAGTCTAGGCAAGTTGCAATGAAATCCCCAAAAAGAAGTGCAGGAAACTTTTTTAAAATCTCTACAACTTGAGTGGCAACAATTTGAATGGTTCAATTGCTGGCAATGGGGTGCGACTTATCACGCGATTTTGAACTGTCAATGACGAATCGCCCCATGACAAGTGTGACCCAGGGCCAAAGGTATACAATATTCAGTGAGTCTGTCTCAGACCTGGGCAAATTCAAAGGGATTATGTGATGAAAAACAACTTAAAGGTTTGTTTTTTATTTTCTAAATAGGTTACTTTAAGCTAGTGCATTGTTGGTTCACTTACCTTTTCCTTCAATTTCCCTTCTAAATGTTTTTTTTCTTTGTCTAAATTTCTCACTTCCTGTTTCTCCTCAGTAAGCTTTCCACCATCATCCGAACGGTGGAAAGTCAGTCAGAACAGCTTACTGAACAGCTTACTGAGGAGTAACAGGAAGTGAGAAATTCAGACAAAAAAAAAAACATTTAGAAGGGAAATCGAAGGAAAAGGTAAGTGAACCAACAATGGACTAGCTTAAAGGAACCTATTTAGAAAATGAAAAAAAAACTTTAACTAGAGATTATCTTTAGTGAAAACTACAAAATGATAGGCCCGGATTCAGAAAGACTTACGCCGACGTATCTAATGATACGCTGCGTAAGTCCATGGATGCGCCGTCGTATCTATGCGTTTGATTCTGCAAAGGAGATAAGCCTGAATTTCGGCTCCATCTGACCGACATAAGTCTCCTACGCCGTCGTATCTTGGGCGCATATTTATGCTGGCCGCAAGGAGCGCTTCCATTGATTTACGCGCCGAATTTGTAAATGAGCGAGATACGCTGATTCAAGAACGTACTTACGCCCGTCGCTGTAATCTACGCCGTTTACGTAAGGCGTATGTCCGGCGTAAAGATAAGGCACCTATATAGGAGGCGCAGCCCATGCAAAGGTATGGACGTCGGAACAGCCGTCGTATTTTACGTCGTTTACGTAAGTCGTACGTGAATGGGGCTGGGCGTAGGTTACGTTCACGTCGAACGCATTGAGCGTTCGTATCTTAGGGAGTATATGCGATGTGATTCTGAGCATGCGCGCACATGCGCCGTTAGTTCGTCCCTTTATTTACATGGGGTCACGGTTAATTTAAATGTATCACGCCCACTACCTGCCTACTTTGAATTAGGCGGGCTTACGCCGGCCCATTTACGCTACGCCGCCGTAACTTAGGGAGCAAGTGCTTTGTGAATACTGGTCTTGCCTCTCTATGTTATGTCAGCGTAGCTCAAATATACACCACTCTACCTGAATCCGGCTAATTTTGTATATGCAGAGAAGCAGGCAGCTGAAATGATATACAAGTGACATTTTCATGCAATAGTTGAATTTAACCCTGCTCCTCCAATCTCACACACCTCTGTAATGAACAGCTTCAATGACAAGTAGCTATACTGGTGTGAGAGGAGTCAAGCCAAACATTTCAACATATAGATGCATATAATTCCATCTGCTGTTATTCTTTAAATTACTTTACTGATTGTTTTAAACAGTTGTTATCTGCTTTGTATAAGATCACATTTTTCTAACCTATCATCAGTTTTAATTGCATAGGTTTGTGACGGGTTTACTTTAAAGTGATTTAAAAGTCTCCTTTTTTTCCTAAAATAAAATGTTTCGGTCTCCTGCTGGCGCTCTCCATTCAACTATCTTCTCTGAGTTCCGTCTCAGCAAGCCGACTGCTGAGGGGGCACCTGTGCAGGTGTGCTTACGAACCAGGCTGTGTGCGTCCATAGACACACACAGCCTGGCTTGGCCACACCTCTTCCTCACTCATACGATTTGATTGACAGCCTATGTCTCCCTCTGCTGTCGCTGTGTCCTGTGAAAGCAGGAAGAAAGGAGAGTGGGGGTCCAGAGAGGCACAGCGCTGAATCACTAGCGGACCCAGGTAAGTGTTTAGGGGTAGCTGTGAGGCCCCGTACACACGACCAAGTTTCTCGGCAGAATTCAGCCAGAAACTCGATTGGAGCTGAATTCTGCCGAGAAACCCGCCCGTGTGTACACTTTCGGCCGAGGAAGCCGACGAGTTCCTCGTCGAGCCAAATAGAGAACATGTTCTCTATTTCCTCGTTGTTCAATGAGGAAAGTTGGCTCGCCGAGATCCTCGGCGGATTCACACAGAACTCGACGAGCAAAACGATGAGTTTTGTCCGTCGAGTTCCTCGGACGTGTGTACGGGGCCTGAGAGTAACGGGTAGTGGAACGTTTTTACCTTAAGTCCCCTTTCACACTTATACGACTTCTCCCAAGATTTTGGACTGCAAAATCACATGACAAGTCATTCTCCATGATTTTCAATGACTTCCATTTATATTGGCACGACTTTAAGTCGTGCCGACTTCAAAGTAGTCCCTGAACTACTTTGGTCCAACTTCCATGCGAGTTGATGTCCATGGACCTTAATGTTAAACCCTCAAGTAGCATGCAAATAGTACCTGAATAATATAGACACGATTTCAGTACGACTTTGTAGGCACAAGCAGCTTTTTGACCCTTGTCCCACCCAATCCTTTCAGCATAGTAGCCCCTCCCAAGCACATTTTTCTAGCACACGTTCACTTCCTGGTTATTCCCTCAGGAACAATGTGCTCCAAACAGCCCAAAAAAGGAGATGTCCTTGTCCTTGTCCTCCTCTTCTTCTCCTCCTCTTCTTCCTCATGCACTGCTACTGCTGCAGCAGCAATGGCAACTGCTGTTGCAATATATTGAGTAGCAAACATTTTCTGTCACAACACACCACACCACAACAACCAGGAAGCAAACAGGAACTGGAAACAACTATGGCAGGAAAAGGAATTACCTCACACCCTGTATGTTTTCTTTGGTTAATGCCAAAGTTTTGGCAAAGTAGTACTAAACCAAAATCGTGGCAAAATCGCGGCCGGCGATTTTGTGGCAAAGTCTCACGACTTTGAAGTCGTACAAGTGTGAAAGGGGCCTTAAACAGAGAATGCATTAAGGTAAAAAAAAAACACTTTTAACTTTAGAACCACTTGAAACCCTGGTTCACAATGATGCAATCAGATTCTGGTTCAGATGTGTTCCAGCACGCATGTCAAGTGAAATAACATTGTTTTCTATGAAGGCCATTCACATCTATGCAGTGCAATTCTGATGCGGTTAAAAAAGGGTCCTGTGCATATTTAGTGCGAAGCAATTTTAAGCTTCATAGACTATCAAAATCACATTACAATCGCAGCTGTCATAAACAAATCGCACCACAAATTTTCATTTCAAACGGCAATAAAATCCCACTGCATCCAGTCTGAACCTAGGTTAACTCCTACATTACAAATTTTAATAAAATGTTTATTACTATGTATGAGTTTCAAAAAGGTATATGTGAGTACAGTATTTTCTGACTCCCTGCAAAAAGGATCAGATTATCTCTCCTTTTGCCGTCACCACCAAACGTTGCTCCAGTGAAGAAAAATCTCTTCCTGAAGTCTCTGCAGAAAAGGTTTCCCATGTCTCTCGCTGTGCCCAGTAGTTCTCAGTAACTACTGTGTCCTGTAGTGACTAAACGGTCAGAGGGAGGATTCACTAAGCAAGTTTATTTGCCTTGGAAATAAAGTACAGCTCTACTGTCATGTAGATCTTGTGATAATATAGCGTATTTATCGGGGTATTGCGCGCTCCGGCGTATAGCGCGCACCCCTAAAGTGGACCCGCATTCCTGTAAAAAAAAGATTTTAGTACTTACACTTTTGGTGTCTTGCGCGGCGTCTATCGGAGGCGTCGTCGGGTCCGGCGTCCATCTGCTGCTTCGGTGGTGTCCTCCTCGTCGGGTCCGGCGTCCTTCTGCGGTGTCCTCCCCGCTCGATCCCCGCTTCCCGCGCTGAGTTTGAACTACTGCGCCGGCATATACCGAGCGCAGTACACTCGTGTATAGTCGGGCAGGCTCGGCTCCTCTCGCGGTCACGTCCTGTGCGTCCTGTACGTCCAGGACGTGACTGCGAGAGAACCCAAGCCTGCCTGACTATACACGAGTGTACTGCGCTCGGTATATGCAAGCGCAGTAGTTCAAACTCGGCGCGGGAAGCGGGTATCAGCGTATATCGCGCACCCACGATTTTGCCCTGAATTTCAGGGCAAAAAAGTGCGCGGTATACGCCGATAAATGCGGTATATTGCTAATTTTCATCAAACTAAATATTGTTTTGCTAATACATAAAACAATGTTTTCTTAAAAATATGCCACACTAAGTTTCAAAGAGAATATTAACTTTTTAAACATGGCGGCTCAGCTTAGAATCCAAAAATGTTGTGTTTCTCAGGATTTAACACTTTCTGGATCTATTACGTCACGCATCAACCAATGGAGTAACAAGCCGCAACAAAGTTCAAGCACTGTTACGAGCACAAAGGTAAGGGACATATAGGGGGTTATTTACCAACACTGGAGAGTGCAAAATCTGGTGAAACTCCATATAGAAACCAATCAGCTTCCAGGTTTTATTGGCAACACTTAATTGAATGAGCTTGAATATAGAATCTGGTGCTGCTGTGCAAGATAGCCAATCAGCTTCTGAGTGCACCAGTTTTAGTAACCTCTCCCCTCCTCACTGTAGTTCCTAAAGTTTCTATAGCATATAGTAACAATAAAGGAGAATGTTAGCAACTCTAAAAGTTTAAGTGTTTTTTATGTTCTTATAGGATGTCAAAACAGGTGATGTAGCCACAAAAAGAATGTTGTGGCAACAGAGATCCCAGTCTTCAAGTGACACCAAGGTAAGGGTAACAGACTTGTCTGCAATCTTTCACTTTCACTTAAATGTAGGCAATAGATGCTATAGGGTTGGATTTAGCAGATCTACCAGTGGTCCCCAACCTTTTTGGCACCGGGGGAACGGCTGCGTGAACAAAAATTGTGCCAAGGCCTGGGACAGGGGGTTGGGGTTGGCACGTGGGGGGTAAGCGATTTTTCACGGGCAATTTGTTAGCGCATTATTTATATTATAACTAGGGTTGTCCCGATACCACTTTTTTAGGACCGAGTACAAGTACCGATACTTTTTTTCAAGTAGTCGCCGATACCGAATACCGATACTTTTTTTTTATGTCATGTGACCGTTTTCAAACCACAATACAGACCAAAGATATTTTCTTTAGAATTATGAAGAACTGGTACATCATGGTGTGGGGCTGTTTTTTAGCATACGGTACTGGAAAACTACATATCATTGAAGGAGTGATCACTGTCAGTGCAGCTGTTCGGTGCCAGTGCCCAAAAGTGCAGCTAGCCAGTGCCACCTATCAGTGCAGATCAGTGCCCATTAGTGCATCAGTGCAGGGAGGCAGCTTATTAGTGCATCTCATCAGTGCCACCCAATCAATGCCAGTGCCACCTATCAGTGCCATCCATTTATGAGTGCCATTCAATCAATGCCAGTGCCACCTATCAGTGCCATCCAATGGTGCCATCCAATTTGTGTTCGATGTCACAAAAAAAAAAAATTTATAATAAAAAGTATTCTATTTTGGTATCGGGAGTATTTGCGCAAGTACGAGTACTCGCGCAAATACTCGGTATCGGTCCCGATACTGATACTGGTATCGGTATCTGGACAACCCTAATTATAACATTGTAGTAATAAATTAAATGGTTCAACTCACCATAAAGCAGAATCCGTAGGAGCCCTGAGCATGTCACTTGCCATGTTGCATGCCACCAGATGCCGAATGTCACTTGCCACATCACCTGCCACGTTGCCTGTCACCAGATGTGGAATGTAATTTGCCACATCACCTGTCACGCTGCCTGACACCAGATGTGAATTGTCAATTGCCATGTCACCTGCCCTGTTGCCTGCCACCAGATGCCGAATGTCACTTGCCACATCACCTGCCACGTTGCCTGTCACCAGATGCCGAATGCCACTTGCCATATCACCTGCCACGTTGCCTATTACCAGATGCGGAATGTCACTTGCCACGTCACCTGCCACGTTGCCTGCGAATTGTCACTGCATTGGTGGCAGCACTAGTCCATGTGGTGGGTGCCGAGTGAAGGCAGAAGAGCAGTGATGCGGGGGCTCTCTCTGTTCCCTGCGCACCTCCTACATTGACGCTGAAAGGGCGGAAGAGCAGCGATGTGGGGGCGGAGAGAGATGATGTCAACTCTGCCTGCCCGCCCACTCGCTCACTTATCTCTTTCACCCGGCACTAATATCCAGGCCGCCCTGTAGTAAGAACAATAACACAAAAACCTCCTGCGCTCTGGTGTTTCGCCAAAAACGGGGTACAGTAGTATAGTCTAACGGCAAAGTCTGAAGTCTTGCAGCCCTCCACAGAACAAAGGGAATGGCTAAAACAAAAAGAAAAGAAAGGAGGGCGCAGATGTCTGAGGTTCTACTGGCAGGTGCCGTGAGGTCCAGTCCAGCTGTCTGAAAAGCGCTTACTCAAAATTTCCTTGTGAGTAGGACCATTTGCTTTTGTATTCTGTTTTTAATACATTTTAAGTGGTAATGCACAAGGTCGGTGCGGCCTCCTTTCTTTTCTTTTTGTTTTACTCCTGTAGTAAGGCCACGGCCCAGGGGTTGACGACCCGTGATCTATACCACAACCTTTTTATGATGAAAATATGTAAAGGTATACCCAGGCAAGTTTTGGGTGAGGAACCAAAAAGTCCGATCATTAAATCAGTGAGAAGCAGGAGGGAGGAGTCTTGGAATGGCGCGGTCAGTCTGGAGGAGTAGCTAGACGGGAGCCCTCGCTCTCCAACCTTGCTCCTAAATCGGAGATGCATAGGAGCCGGACCTCTCCCCCTCCCTGCTAGTTCACCCTTCCTTCCTCCCCCCTGCTTGGAGATGTCGTCTGCGTGCCGAATCCTTACCTCCGTCTGCCTGGTCGGGTCGCCCTGAGAGTTCCGGACGCCCGCGGTGGGCGATCGGGTGCGATCGGGAGCGCTGCGGCTTCTCTCCCTGGACGGCGGCATTGGCGGTGGCGCGTGGTATCGCGAGAGCGGTACTCGGAGACGCCTTCTCGCCCTTTCGCCACTACGTGCAGAGCAAGGGGAGACACAGCGAGGCGAATGGGGACCGGCGCCACACCAAGGCACCAGAAAGTTTTTTTTTTTTTTTTTTTGTGTCCCCCTCGCTCTGCAAAGTTTGCGGGTGCCCACGCTGGGGCCGTGTACTAGGCAGATGTGTGGAGGGCAGCAGTAAGCTGCGTATATTAACAGGCAAGCAGAGCGGAGGTAGACGAAAGGGACACCTAGCATCAAGCAGCACCTCATAGCCCTGCAGCTTGCAGCTGAAGTAACTCACCCCATTAAAAGCAAAGAAAAGACTAAGTCCGTATTTGGTCCTATAAACTCCTGCAACAAGAGGGTAAGAGTGGAAACATATTACAGCGGTTTACACGCGGCACTTTATTTTCTTTCTTTTGAAAAATACCAGAATGGTGAGTATGCTATATTCATCAGAGTGGTGAGTACAATGCATTAATACGGACTAAGAACTAAGAACTAAAGGAGGAAAAGGGACTTTAATGGGACACTGGCAGTGGAGGGCCAACAGCCGGGACTGACACAAAGACAGGCAACAAGTGACATAAGTGATAGATGCTTGTTAATATAAGTGATATATGCTTATCAATGGTATTCTCTGCACTTGTAATCTTATTGTTTTGGCGGCCCCTTTTTCTTTTTTTTGGTACCTCTCCCTCTCATATTGTGACAAATCACTAAGGTACAGCAAGACTTTTTTTATTTTATGCGGAGCATACATGGAACTCCACGGGAAGATAGCAATGTTATACAGCTCGCATCATATCTTACTGGTCACAGTATATATAGGATCTGGTATAGAACAGGACTAAAAATGGATAATTATTTCTCGTAAGAAAACAGTATATAGTATAACTCATAGCAGCAAACACTTTCCCTCTCTCTATCAGAAAGCTGCTAGACTGTCCTCTTGGCGGCATCCCCTGGACATTTACCTTCCCCCTATTGGGATCAATTAAAATACAGGGAGAACTCTTCTCAATAGAATATTTATTGAACTCTGCTTATAAGACATTTTAGAAACTATAATATACAATATACAGACGAGTCGACCGAGAACGGGACTAAAAATTGGCGGATACAACGGAAAAAGGACACCGTATAGTGCAATTTATTACACTATTGAGTCCTGAAACCGGTAAAAGGAGGATCTTAAGATTGACGGGCACTAGAGACTGATATTTTAATCTACAGTTAAAGTCAAAGGGTAGAAAAATCATAGTAACATTAAACCTTGATATAAGAAACTACAAAAAAAGTATTGTTACATGTAGTATACACCCCCCACCACCGTAAAACGGACATCTTATAAAACATCGGTAAAGTGTGCAGGTACAACTTAGGCGCGGTAAGAAGCACGGGTATACACCCAGGGTTAGCGCAGGACCGATAGGGGTGAAGGATGGCCACAAGGGGAAAAGGAGTGAAAGGCGGGGCAATCCCAAAGGTCCCCCGCTTAAGTCAAAGCCCAGGCCCGATGTGTAAATTTGTTACCCATGGGGTAAATGGTGACAACCAGCATACAGAGAAACCAACAACCACCAGAGGAGCTCAAGCAGAAAAGGAAAAGAAAAAAAAAGAAGATAAAAAAAGAGGGATCGGTAGTGCCTTGGCGGACGCAGAAATACTTTCAGAGTCACTATTAGAGATTAGAATAGACCAAGATAGAGAAACAGACAAAGATAAAGTAATAGATCTCGAACAAAGAAATAAGGATGAAACGCAGGATATATCACTTTTGCCAACAAAAAGGGAAATGGAAGGAATGTTTGCTGCTTTAGAAAGATCACTTAAATCGCAAATGGAAAAAATGGAGAGAAATATGGGGTATATACTGGAAAGAGTGGAAGAAGTGGAGAAAAAAGTCGATTACAATGCAACCTCAGTTAAAAAATTAGAGGATGAAATAAAAGCATTAAAAAAAAAACCAACGAGAACAGGCGTATAAATTAGAAGATCAAGAAAATAGAGAGAGAAGGAAGAACATAAGAATACGCGGAATCCCAGAAACGACACAAGCTGAGGATCTCCCAGAAATAATAAGAAAAATTTGTAATCCAATATTAGAGAGAGAAATAACCTCGCCACTTAAAATAGAACGTGCGCACAGGATAAGGAGTTCGAGAGAGAGAGTACAAGATTATCCAAGGGACATTATTGTCCGGTTTGAAAGTTGGGAAGAGAAAAACCAACTATGGAGAAAACTGAGAGGGAAGTCGCCATTAGAATACGACCAACATATTATTCAAATATACCAAGACCTGTCACAAGAGACGTTAAAAAGAAGAAGAAGCTTAAAACCCCTGCTAGGAATCTTACAGGAACATGGTATACAATATAATTGGGGATTCCCAGCCTGCCTAATAGGCAGGAAAAACGGTATCTCTGCAAGATTAAGGTTCTTAGAGGAAGTTCCAGAGTTTTGTCAGCGACTGGATATCCCAATACCACCCAAAAAAGATTAACAATGTTGAAGTGACGGCGGAGGGGGGGGGAGCGGGGGGGGGGGGGCGGGGGGGGAGGGGGGCACAAATATAGTAAACAACGGGAGCGGGGTTGAGGAGAGGGAGGACCTGGAGAGTACTCCTTCCCCAGTCCCCCATGCATGGGAGATAGTAGACCGGGCTAACATAGAATTCCACCTCAGCCGGAGGAGCAAAAGAGTGCTTGGAGCGCCAAATAAGAAAAGCTCCAATATGACCAAAGGGTCAAACCAAAGGGAAGGGGGGAGGCGGGAGGGTATGAGAAAGCCCCATACAAAGATCAAAGGGGCTAGGTATGAGCGGGGGGGGGGGGGGGTGGGGGGGTGGAGGGGGGAGGAGGGGAGGGTGGGAAAAGGGGGGCGGGTGGGGGAGGAGAGGGGAAGATTAGGAAAAGGGGCCCAGATCTGTGTGTCATGCAACAAGGAAAAACAAATGTACCTGAGAAAAGTACAGGGGAAAAAAAAAAAAAAAAAAAAGAGAAAAATATGACAAATATAAATTTCTTAACATATAATGTAAGAGGTCTCAACTGCCCGGAAAAAAGGCATATGGTATTAAGAGAGATTGAAAGGTACTCAGCGGAAATAGTTTTTTTGCAAGAGACTCACATAACATTGGATTCTAGTGTTAGATTGTATTCTCGGGCAGTTCCCACCTGGTACTATGGGGATTCTCCAAAGAAGAGAGCCAAGGGGGTCGCCATAGGAATAGGGAAGAACATCTCCTTCACAGTAGAAGACAGGAAAGTGGACCCGGAAGGCCGCTATTTGTTTTTAAAAGGAATACTCCAAGGGAAAAAATACACGTTAGCAAACATATATTGCCCAAACAGCCAACCACATAAATACCTGAGGGGGATCTTGAATGCTTTAATGGATTTTAAACTTGGACATGTAATACTCGCAGGAGACCTCAACCTTTCAATGGACTATCAACTAGATAGTACGTCCGGGGCACAGAGGCGAAATATTAAACAGCTAAGAATATTAGGGAAAAAAATCCACAGTCACTGTTTAATAGATCCTTGGAGAATAACATATCCAAATAAAAGGGACTACACCTATTACTCTTCCGTGCATGGAACATATTCAAGACTGGATTATATAATGGTAGACCACGAGTTACTGGAAGAGGTAGTTAAAACTTCAATAGGGGTAACTACAATCTCAGATCATGCTCCGGTAATAGTAAAAATTAGATTCAAAGAGATAGAGCAAAGAAAAGGATCATGGAACTTAAACGAAGAACTTTTAGAGGAATTAAAAAAAAAAAAAAAAAAATTAAATCAGTGAGAAGAGCAAGAGAGCCTTCTTATAACGGAAGGTATCTACTTGTCTCACTTTTATCCCAAATGCCCAAAATAACAAGTTGATTTCTTATTTTAGGATTAGTAGTGTTTCCCTGGATTATGGCATATATACAGCCCTATATTATAGAGCCATTTATCCCAATTTACATACAGTTGTTTCGGGCTTGTTGCCCATGGTCAATGGACTGAATGGAAACAATGGTTTCTTTGGAGTAGGACATGAAGGCCAAGAGATTAGTAGGACATGGAGGCCAAGAGAGGAGTAGGACATGGAGTCCAAGAGAAAAGTATAATCAGACAAGTTATTATCTATTCTGTTCTGTATCTATTCTGGAATCCAGTGGTTCTGCATGTACAGTTGGCCGGGGGCACAAATAATTTTTTTGCATAGCTTCACCGGTTCACCCACTATCCTAACATGAAGACTTAACCCTTTGTTTTGTGATGTACAGTAGGTGAGACAAGCAGACACTTTTTTTTTTTTAAGAAGGCTATACTGTGCTTTCCCATGATACTATGTAACTTAGGCCGCGTACACACGGCCGAGAAACTCGATGGGCAAAACACATCGTTTTGCTCGTCGAGTTCCTTGTGAAGCCGCCGAGGATCTCGGCGAGCCAAAATTTCCCATTGCCGTCAAGGAAATAGAGAACATGTTCTCTTTTTGGCCCGACGAGATCCTCATCGGTTTTCTCGTCGAAAAGTGTACAAAAAAAAATTTAAAAAAAAAACCCAGCAAGCTGCTTGCTGGTTTTTGCCGAGAAACTCGGCCGTGTGTACGAGGCCTAAGTTGACTTTCAGCTTCTGAAAATCATTGTTCTTGGCACAGTTTCTGCAGATAATTCCCATCTAATATAGTTCCAAGATTGTCGGATGCCTGGTTTTCCTGCTGTGTGCAGTGGTGATATGACATCTATGTCACTGCCGGACACACAGGTGTAATGTAGGGGCTTGCAAATAAAACCGCAATGCATACTGAGGGAAGCAGACAGAAATACCCCAATGTGTTGGCTGAGAATAGTCTGCCAGATGCTGTAGCTCTTGAACAGACTGATGATCCAATAAGTGAGTATTTATTTTATTCATTTGTAGGCATCTTTTTGGTTAACATTTTTAGAACAACAGGGTAAAATGTAAAATACTATATACTTAGAGTAATATATATATATATAAGAGTGTATGACCTTGCACAATCACAGTTTCAATTTATTCACAATGTTTTGCTGCCACCTGTTGGAGGAAAAACAGTTGTATAAAAGTGAACTGAAAAGTTTTTGGTAAATTTTTTTAAAGCTTACAGTTTATAAACTGATGTATTTGTATGAAATCTTTATTTTACAAAAACATATTACAGGGTGCATCCATGATGGATGGGGTTGATTTACAACAGGTAAATAGACTGTGCACTCTGCAAGTGCAGTTGTTCCAGAGCTTCGTAAATGAGAGGAAGTTCTGCCGACGTCTATCATTCAATCGTTTGCAAGCAAAAATGCTTCACCTCATTTACTAAGTAGTGCACAGCATCACTTCGGGTAGGAGGGGGGGGGGGGGGTACCCCATCAGTAAGGCTTGCATGGCCCCATGATTTCTAACAGCAGCCCTGACTTCACCTGCTGCCTTCTAATGCCAAATATGAAATATATACAGAGTTTAAAAATCAAAAAATCTATTTTTAATATTTTTTTTTTGTGTGTTGCACATAAAAAAGAAAATTTATACATATAAAAACACTATACATTCTCTTTAAGGCCCCGTACACACGACCAAGTTTCTTGGCAGAATTCCGCCAGAAACTCGGTCGGAGCTGGATTCTGCCGAGAAACTCGGTCGTGTGTACACTTTTCAGCGAGGAAGCCGACAAGGAACTCGTCGGGCCGAAAAGAGAACATGTTCTCTATTTCCTTGTTGTTCAATGAGGAAAGTCGGCCTGCCGAGATCCTCGGCGGCTTCCACACTGAACTCAACGAGGAACTCGATGTGTTTGGCACGTCGAGTTCCTCGGACGTGTGTACGGGGCCTAAGACATTGCCCTCCCTACTAACAGAAAGGAAGAAGGATATGCTGACTTAAAGGGGTTGTAAAGGTTTGTTTTTTATTTTCTAAATTAAGTTCCTTTAACCACTTAAGACCCGGACCAATATGCAGGTAAAGGACCAGGCCCCTTTTTGCGATTCGGCACTGCGTCGCTTTAACTGACAATTGCGCCGTCGTGCAAAGTGGCTCCCAAACAAAATTAACGTCCTTTTTTTGCCACAAATAGAGCTTTCTTTTGGTGGTATTTGATCACCTCTGCGGTTTTTATTTTTTGCGCTATAAACAAAAATAGAGCGACAATTTCGAAAAAAATTCAATATTTTTTACTTTTTGCTATAATAAATATCCCCCAAAAATATATAAAAAAAATATTTTTTTTCCTCAGTTTAGGCCGATACGTATTCTTCTACCTATTTTTGGTAAGAAAAATCGCAATAAGCGTTTATCGATTGGTTTGCGCAAAATTTATAGCGTTTACAAAATAGGGGATAGTTTTTTTTGCTTTTTTATTAATAATTTTTTGTTTACTACTAATGGCGGCGATCAGCGATTTTTTTCGTGACTGCGACATTATGGCGGACACATCTGACAATTTTGACACATTTTTGAGACCATTGTCATTTTCACAGCAAAAAATGCTATAAAAATGCATTGTTTACTGTGAAAATGACAATTGCAGTTTGGGAGTTAACCACTAGGGGCCGCTGAAGGGGTTAAGTGTGACCTCATATGTGTTTCTAACTGTAGGGGGGCAGGGCTGGACGTGTGACGTCATTGATAGCCTTTCCCTATATCAGGGAACAGACGATCAATGACAGTGCCACTGTGAAGAACGTGGAAGGTGTGTTTACACACACCTCTCCCCGTTTTTCAGCTCCTGTGACCAATGGCGGACTCCGGCGGCGATCGGGTGCCGCCGTCACAGAGCTTCGGACCGGGTCACGGCCACGCGCCTGCGACCCACGGCTGGGCACTTAAAGAGGACGTACAGGTACCTGCTTGTGCCCAGCCATGTCATTCTGCCGACGTATATCTTCGTTAGGCGGTCCTTAACCACTTGCTTACTGGGCACATATACCCCCCTCCTGCCCAGGTGAAATTTCAGCTTTCGGCACTGCATCGCTTTAACTAACAATTGCGCGGTCGTGCGACGTGGCTCCCAAACAAAATTGACGTCCTTTTTTCCCCACAAGTAGAGCTTTCTTTTGGTGGTATTTGATCGCCTGTGCGGTTTTTATTTTTTGTGCTATAAACAAAAAAGTGAGACAATTTTGAAAAAAATACAATATTTTTTACTTCTTGCTATAATAAATATCCCAATTTAAAAAAAAAAACAACATTTTTTTTTCTCAGTTTAGGCCGATACGTATTCTTCTACATATTTTTGGTAAAAAAAAAAAAAAAATCGCAATAAGCGACTGGTTTGCGCAAAAGTTATAGCGCTTACAAAATAGGGGACAGAATTATTTTTTTTTAATTATTTTTTTTTACTAGAAATGGCGGCGATCTGCGATTTTTAATGGGACTGCGACGTTATGGCGGACACATCGGACACATTTTTGGCGCCATTCACATTTATACTGCGATCAGTGCTATAAATATGCACTAATTACAGTATAAATGTGACTGGCATTGAAGGGGTTAACACTAGGGGGTGAGGAAGGGGTTAAATGTATCCCTGCTTAGTGTTCTAACTGTAGGTGGAGGGGGGGGGTGACTGGGGGGGTGACCGATCTGTGTCTCTATGTACAAGAGACACAGATCGGTCTCCTCTCCAGAGACAGCACCGCTGTCTCTGTGTAAAACGGCAATGAGAGATGATCTCATATGTTTACATATGAGATCCTCTCTCATTGGCCGCACAGATCGCCTCGCGAACGGCCACTCTGATTGGCCGTTCGCGGCGATCTGTAATTGGCTGTGTCCGAGGGACACGGCCAACACAGATTTTCCCCGCAGCGCGCTCTGGAGCGCGCGCGGGGACCGCCCTAAGGGGCGGACGTCAATTGACGGCAGTTTGGCGATTGGGATCCGCACTGTAGCCGTCAATTGACGGCAGGCGGATCCCAAGTGGTTAACCACTTCAATACCGGGCTTTAAAACCCACCTCCTTCCCGGGCCTATTCTGGCACTTCTCTCCTACATGTACAAATCATCATTCTTTTGCTAGAAAATTACTCAGAACCCCCAAACATTATATATGTTTTTTTAGCAGACACCCTAGGGAATAAAATGACGGTCATTGCAACTTTTTATCTTGCACCGTATTTGCGCAATAATTTTTCAAACGGCTTTTTTTTGTAAAAAAAATGGTTTCATAAATTAAAAAATAACAAAACAGTAACGTTAGCCCAATTTTTTGGTAAAATATGAAAGATGATGTTACGCCGAGTAACTAGATACCTAACATGTCACGCTTTAAAATTGCGTACACTCATGGAATGGCGCCAAACTTCGTTACTTAAAAATCTCCATAGGCGACACTTTAAAGTTTTTACAAGTTGCCAGTTTAGAGTTACAGAGGAGGTCTAGTGCTAGAATTGTTGCACACGCTCTAATGCACGCGGCGACACCTCACATGTGTGGTTTGAACGACGTTTACATACGTGGGCGGGACTTACGTGTGCGTACGCTTCTGAACGCGAGCTACTGGGGACAGGGGCATTTTAATTTTTTTATTATTATTTTTTATTTTTTACACTTTTTTTTTTTCAATCGCTTTTATTCCTATTACAAGGAATGTAAACATCCCTTGTAATAGGAATGTGTGTGACAGGTCCTCTTTAAGGTCAATAAGACCCCACATCTCTCCTCCAGGCTGGAAAGAATGAGATCGTGAAAAAAAATTCACAGATCTCATTCAAACTAGCCGCAATTGCGGTTTGTTTACTTACGGGGACCCGGGCGTGACGTCATCACATCGCGCCCGGGCCTCCGACGGTCATAGAGATGACTGGTGACCATCTGGTCACCAGTCTTCTCTATGGCAAACATCCGGCGGATGGCGATCATCTCTCCGGGCCCCCGGTGGGACGGGAGAGCCCGGAGAAGCACCGAATGGCGGCGGGAGGGGGGGATGTCCCCTCCCGCCGCCTGTAAGAACGATCTAGCGGCGGAACCGCCGCTATGATCGTTCTTACGGTGCGCAGGATCGCCGCCGCTAAAAAATGATATCTCAATGATGCCTCCGGGTGCAGGCATCATTGAGATATCCCCCCGCAAAGCCCAGGACGTCATATGACGTCCACCCGGGATAACAGGTCCCTGTTTTGGACGTCATATGACGGCGTGCGGGTGTCAAGTGGTTAAGTGGTTAAGCTAGTGCATTGTTTATTCACTTACCTTTTCCTTCGATTTCCCTTCTAAATGTTTTTTTTCTTTGTTTTCTTTGTCTGAATTTCTCACTTCCTGTTCCTCCTCAGTAAGCTGTTCTGGCTGACTAACAAACGCTCAGGTGATGGTGGCAAGCTTACTGAGGAGAAACAGGAAGTGAGAAAAAAAATATTTAGAAGGGAAATCGAAGGAAAAGGTAAGTGAACCAACAATGCACTAGCTTAAAGGAACCTATTTAGGAAATACAAAACAAACCTTTACAGCCCCTTTAAAGTGTTACCAAAGCTTTGTTTTGAAACAGACAGCAGGACAGCCCCACCCCCTGTTCCCATGTCACAGCTTTTGATTGACAGCAGCGAGAGCCAATGGCTTCCGCTGATATCAATCTGTCCAATGAGGAGGGAGACAGCGGCGGGAGATGCTGCTGTCGTGCACGTCGCTGGATCGGATTGGGCTCAGTTAAGAAAAAGAGGGGGTCGGGGGAAGTTGCAGAACAAAATGTTTTTCACCCTAATGCAAAGAATGCATTAACTGGTGGTTGTAACTGATACATAAACAAATAACAAAAATAAAATGTTACATGTACATGAATAAAAATAATTAAAAACTATCTTTAAACTTTTTAGCTTTGCACAGGTAAAACTGAAATATGTTTACCAAGTTTAATATTTTTATTGGTATTTAATAACATTTGTAGTTTTCTGTTTTAGTTTTACTAGCAACCCCTACCAGGACAAGTTTGGGAGAGCATGGGGAGGGGAAAGTATCAGGCCCCATTCAAATTTGGCGATTTGGATTTGCCGCAATTCAGCCCACAATTCTAAATCGCATGGCAATCACTGCAAAACGTGCATTCATTGATTTTGCCGCAGAAGAATCACACTGCAATCACCTTTAAAAATCATGTTGCTTCAAAGAGCAGGATCTTCAGGAGCAGAGCGACTAACACGCATAGGGCAGCTTATTGAAGTGAATGGGCTGCCTTAATTGTGACATACGGAATGGCATGAAAATTTGCCACACAAAATCATGAGCGGGAACGCAAGTTTCCTCTATGCGAAGTGTGAATGGGGCCTCAGCCTTAATAGGGTGCATTGTCTGAGAGGGGTTAATTTGGCAGGGATGTATAGCAGGCATTTGGGTTGGTCAAATGATCAGGGACTGGCTTGTGGTGTTTTGACCAGGGACAGGGATTGAAACAGTAGTGGATCTGAGAGATGACTGATCAGACCGCAGCAGTCATTTTGTTACTGTTCAATTGGCAAATAGATAAATAAAAACATAAATAGAGGAGGAAGGGGGAGAGGAAGACGAGAAATCGCTATTGGAGGCAGAATCTTTGTGGCAAAACAAAACTGATTAGGCATTATATTTTTAAGGATTAGTGCTGTTGTAGTTTTTTATTTGTGAAGGAAATAAGGCCCCCAAATTCCTATTGTGTCCTCAAATTTTTACTCTAATGCCACGTACACACGATCGGGAATTCCGACAACAAAACCGTGGATTTTTTTAAGCTGGAATTTTGCCTAAAAATTTTTGCTGTCGGAAATTCTGACAGAAAAAGTCAGATGGAGCCTACACACGGTCGGAATTTCCGACCAAAAGTTCACATCGAACTTTTCTTGTTGGAATTTCCGATTATGTGTACGCGGCATTATACATGCCAATTGGATTAAGATGGCCATACACATAAGAAGGAGGTTGGAGAATGGATGATTACAGTGGCGGATGGTGCTAAAAAACAATTGGTGGGCATAAAAAAAAAAACCTTCAGGTCCGCACTCACCTTACAAATGGAACCCTCCAGCGGCTATGGCTCCCTTGATACCGGGGCGTTGCGGCTTCCGTGTTAACCCAGTCCTTTTTCTGTGTTCCAAATCTTCAGCCTCCTGTCCTGATTGACTGGGAGGAGACGCTGGAAACCGGTGGCAAATGTTGATTCACTAAAGTCACAATGTGGGAGCACTGCGCCCCGAGGACAACATAAAACAAGCCAATCAGAGCCTCAGGCTGTAATCACGTGCTTCTAAAAGAATCACGGACCTAATAGAAACCTATTAGTCTGACGCCCCGCACAGTGCACAGCCACTGTGTGTGGGGTCCGGTGCGTTCCTGTACAACAATTCAGACCTGAATTTTAGCCTGTATTCGCACCTGAACCTGACCCTTTTTCTTGTTCAAGAATTCTATTGAGATGGAATAGAGCTCAAATGACCTAACAGAAGAAATTTAAAGTGGAGTTCCACCCATAAATATAACATTACATCAGTAGTTTTAAAAAAATGTCATTAGTCCTTTACAATTTTTTTTTTTTTTTTAGATGCCTTCAAAGTGTTGTTGCTAGGCAGAATAGTTAATCTTCCCACTTCCTGCACCTAGGTGCTTAATGCTTCCTAACCGCACAGACTCCTGGGAATGTAGTGGGTGTAACTTTCCAGGAGTCTGTGCACTCCCCAGTCTCAAAGAATCATGTGACTTGGACAGTACAGGTGCTGAAACCTGATCTGACACTGCTTGTGCAGCACTGAGCATGTGCGAGATCTGCAAGGCTGAAATCCAGGAAGTCATACAGTCTGGCTTCATGATGCCCACACTTAAGATGGCCCCAGTCAATTTCTATTTTATAAAGTGTCTAAATGCTGTAACAACCTAACAAAACGGACCTTAGTTTACAGACTAACTTTACTAGAATACATTAAGCTTGTGTATTACAGAGGTATTTATATTTAAAAAGTGAAATTGTGTCCGGAACTCCGCTTTAAATAGATCAGGGAGTAGCCCCTTATAACAGTGGGGGTGGGGTAACAAGTAACATGTCCATAATAACAACATGAAATGTTCGACAAGGTTGGTGCAGTGATTATGATACACTGGACCCTTTTTCAATTCGGACTGTGGCCCCCCGGACATGTGTGAAACAGGCTCCATTGAGAGCCGTCACACTTGCCTGCCATGCGAATTTGCATATGTGTGAACCCAACCTTATTGTCAAAGCTTAATTGAACAAGCTGAATTTAGAAACCGATTCCATGCATAGCTGCACCAGATTCTGAGTGCTCCAGTTTTAGTAGATCTCCTCCAAAAGTTAAAGTCATTGTAAAGGTTGGATTTTTTTTTTTTAAAATAACAAACATGTCATACTTCGCTCCACTGTGCATTTCGTTTTGCGCAGAGTGGCCCAGAACGCCGTCTTATGGGGTCCCTGGGCGGCTTTTGCGGCTCCTCCCGCATTAGATAACCCCCTAGGGGAAGCGCTCTCCTGGGGGGGGTTACCTTGTGGGTGCGCTCCCGAGTCCAGCATTCGGCGTCCATAGCTGCTGAATGCAAGACTCGGCCCTGCGTTATTGGATTTGATTGACAGCAGCGGGAGCCTATGTCTGCGCTGCTATCAATATATCCAATCAAGAGCCGAGAACCCTGGGCAGAGAGACAGCGCGTCCTCGTCGTGGGACATTCCAGGGTTCAGGTAAGTAAAACGGGGACTGGGGGGCTGGTGACTGCCAGAAGTTTTTTCACCTTAATGCATAGGATGCATTAAGGTGAAAAAACTGGAGTGTTTACAACCCCTTTATAAAAAAAAAAAAGTTTTATAAAAATGTTAAGTAAGACAATCTCTGAGATAAAAAAAATAAGTACCCTCAACATACTGAATGAGCCATCATAGTCAATAGATTTCACTTCATTAGCTCTAACCCAGAAGATGAAAATAAACATTTCAGAATACAAGTAGAATCCTTCCATAGGAAAGTTTACAATGACAAAACCATCAGTACAAGAATAAACACTGCCTTAAAAAAAACAAAAATAAAATGACCTACAATACAAAGAGAAAAAAAAAGTAATATCCATGTTCCTCTAGCCACATAGAACTGCGCACTATACAAAATAGGAGAGATAATCAAAGAGCACCAACCCATCATAAAAGTGGAAAAAAAAAAACACTGATAGAATTATTCAAAAAAAACAAACAATACTGGGTTTTAGGTGACCATCCAACCTCAGACATAAATGAATCAGCAGGAAACTTCATTCTGATTACAGAGACACAAACAAAAGAATCTGCATCCGGTGCAGCCAAATCAGTCCACTAAAAGGTGTTTCACACCCAAAAGGGACCTTCAATATTTAAAAGGATCATACAGTTGTACCTCATTCAATGCAAAAAATGCAACCAAGGATTTAAAATTTGGCAGAAATTACAAACTGGACCACTGTATGGAAGACATAAATGTTGGTTCTTAAATCGGTAGTAAACTGCAAGACAATGGCATAATGTGCTAGTATACACCACTGATAGGAATTCCATGTTCACTGGGTCTTCCTTCCAGGTTCGCATGCTCCGGCCGCGCTGAAGTCACGGTGGCGGCACAGAACTATGAAGGGAAAGCACAGCTATGCTATTCCTTCAGAGCGCATGCACTGAAGTTACTGGCTGCATGCAGTTTGAATATCTCTTAAAGAGGAAGTAAAGCCTGATGGGTGTTACTTTCTCTTTGTCTCCCTGCAAAGGTAAAGCATAATGGACTACTATGCATCGCATAGTAGCCCATTATGTGACTTTTACCTGTAGGAGAAGCCTGCGATGTCCGTGTCTTCCTCACTAGTAGCGAACGTTCATTCTTCACCCCTCTTCCTTCCGGGGGCCGCAAACTCCGGCTCTGTGACTGGCCAGAGTCGTGTGACATCACTCCCGCGCATGCGCGCGGGAGCCGCCTTTAGCGGCATGACCCGAGATAGAAACAGCACAGCGTGCCCTTTCGAAATCCGGCCCATGCACAGAAGAAATAGCCCTACGGCGATTTGCAAATATCTCTTAGACCGTGCAGGTCTGGGAGATATTTCGAGCACCTACAGGTAAGCCTTAATCTAGGCTAACCTGTAGGGTTTACAATTGCGCTCGTAAAATGCTTATTTTGCATAGTTTCAGGAGATCAGATTAAAGTCTATAGCAGGGATCCTCAAACTACGACCCTCCAGCTGTGGTGGAACTACACATCCCATAAGGCATTGTAACACACTGACATTCACAGATATGACTAGGCATGATGGGAATTGTAGTTCCTGAACAACTGGAGGGCCGTAGTTTGAAGACCCCTGGTCTATAGGATCAATCTGCCTCCAATTTGCCAAAAATAAGCTCCTGCACTCTTTGTTTGTTTTTTGACATGTGCGGGTATATAACCGCTTTAAGCAACTTGTGACACTGGATGCAAGAATTGTGATAAATAAATGAAGCATCACTAAAAGATTGAACTCATAATTGTGAAAACACAAAAATTGATTAATATAATGACATCAAACTTATTAGGTAAAAACGTGTATAAAAGAATCACATATCAATATATAAATAAGTGTCCATAAGAGCCCATTCACAAGGGCTAAAAAGGAAAAATATATGTGGAACAAGAAAGTCCAAAAGGAAACAAATCATCCAAATATCACTTGCTCCACCAGTGTCCCCACAATCACAATTCGTAGTGCTTCCACCACCAGGTGACACCAAGTATTAAAGCCTCTTACCGCATCCTGTGGACCATTATATATTATGGTCAAATGCATGTGTTATATCTCCTTATGAAGGGAAACTCCAAAGCGCCAAACGTGGTCCAGTCAGGGTTGACTCATCAGCAGGATGAAAAATAAAAAGCAGATACACTCGTAGTGTAACCCGTAAAAAATATTTATTCAAAAAATAACAAGTGAAACTTGCAAATTGGAATCACACTAAGCAAATAATTGGGCAGTAGGTTTAAAAAAACTTGTATACAGTATAGCAATAAAAACAGATACAATTGCTCTCCCAAAAAAGCAGCAGGCTTTGTGGCAGCTGTGCATGGTAGCCAATCAGCTTCTAACTTCAGCTTGTTCAATAAGGCCCCTTTCACACTGGGGCAGGAGCCGTATAACTCCGCTAAAAATAGCGGCGCTATACCGTCGGATTTGCCCGTTAGCGGTGCGGTATTACCCCCCGCTAGCAGCCGATAAAGGGTTAATACCGCCCGCAATGCGCCTCTACAGAGGCGCATTGCGGGCGGTATTACCGCGGTTTCCCATTGTTTTATATGGGAAGGAGCAGTATACACGCCGCTCCTCTTATGATGCTGCTGGCAGGAGATTTTTTTCTCTCCCGCCAGCGCATCGCCTCAGTGTGAAAGCCCTCGGTCTTTCACATTGAGTATGCAGTGCAGGAGTTTTTCAGGCGGTATAGCAGCGCTATTTTTAGCGCTGTACCGCCTGAAAAACTCCTCAGTGTGAAAGTGATCTTAAGCTTTGGCAATACAACCTGGAAGCTGATTGGTTTCTGTGCAGAGTTGCGTTTTAGTCTTCCGTTTTAGTAAATAACCCCCAGTGTTCTTTTACCTTCTCTGCCCACCTCTTGATATTTGTGAATTAATCCAGACCTGTAGATGAAGTAGTAGCAAGATCTAATCAGAGTAATGAGAAGAATGGGAAATTAAAGCCCTCTCTGCTTTCTCTCAGCTAAATGAGATAAAGCAGACGCTGTCCCCAGTAGCATGCTCTTGGATCTGTTTTTACAAAAATAGACATGTGGAAATTGTGGTTTGCTATGGAGAGATCTCTCGAGCTTCCAAAAGAAAATAAAGAGTGCCTAGGATAAAAGCATGCATTTGACCATTGGTAGGGATTGTATATGCACATCTCATGTGGGAATAAGAATACTGTACATATGATGGGTGTACTAGCATCATTACCCACTTCAGCCCCAGAAGATTTGGCTGCCCAATGACCAGGCTATTTTTTGCAATACGGCACTGCGTCGCTTTAACTGACAATTGCGCGATCGTGCGACGGTGTACCCAAACAAAATTGACGTCCCTTTTTTCCCCACAAATATAGCTTTCTTTTGGTGGTATTTGATCACTTCTGCGGTTTTTATTGTTTGACCTATTAACAAAAAAAACCCACAATATTTTGTACTTTTTGCTATAATAAATATCCCAATTTTTTTTTAAAAAAAGGCAAATTTTTTCTTCAGTTTAGGCCAATATGTATTCTTCTACATATTTGTGTTAAAAAAAAATCGCAATGAGTGTATATTGATTTGTTTGTGAAAATGTTATAGCCTCTAAAAAAAATAGGGGATAGATTTATGGCATTGTTATTATTATTATTATTGTTTACTAGTAATGGCGGCGATCTGCGATTTTTATCGGGACTGCAACATTATGGCGGATAGACGGGACACTTTTGTCGAATTTTTTGGAACATTGACAATTATACAGCGATCAGTGCTATAAAAATGCACTGATTACTGTAAATGTCACTGGCAGGGAAGGGGTTAACACTGGGGGGCAATCAAGGGATTAACTGTGTTCCCTAGATGTGTTCTAACTGTAAGGACTTACCTGGAGGAAATGACAGATTGTGGTTCCTAGCTAGTAGGAACTCATGATCTGCCTCTCCTCTTCTCACAGAACTGGGAAAAGGCGGAAAAGGCGCAATAATGTGCTCGTAAAATGCTTATGTTGCATAGTTTCAGGAGATGAGATTGAAGTCTCAAGGACCAATCTGCCTCCAATTTGCCAAAAAAAAGCTCCTGTACTTTTTTGAGCGACAGGCATTTTGCTATAGGCGACAGAACGCTCAGATTTGAACAAGGGCCATTGAAATGAATGAGATTCACCTTGTGCGTTTTTTGAGCTTTAAGCAGAAAATCGTTCAGGTATAATGGGGCCTTAGTGCAAATAAATAAAGTAGCACATGGATCTTTGTTGTAGTACGGTGTGGTATATAGCCTGAAAGATTTATGAACGTTTTAAATGACAGTTATCACACAATCTGCATTTTATACTATTTTTTAATAAATAGCAATTGAGTTAATTTCCTGGAATCCATTTATTTTAATAACACTATCTTGAGATTTTATTCAAGAAATCCACTTATTCCAACATTCTCATTACAAAGATTTCATAATTTCCACATCTTAAATTAGACTTTATTTATGATTCAGGCATCTTCATCGGCTTACTAATTGAAACACAGTTTTTCTCATAAAAAAAAAAAATTCCAGATACTTTATTAGGTGAGTGCCAAAAGTATATATTTTTGGTTTATTTACTAATTCTTTTTTTACCTTTTTCAGCTCTGAGATCAAAAGACTCTGCCTATTACAAACAAGGAATTATGCCAATATGATCAAACCATATCCTAGAAGATTCTATCCTCAGAGTACATTTACACTTACAGTTTTACTTTGTTATTAAATTACCTCAGTTGTCTTTGTCTGGAAGCATCTCTTCTTCTTCTATTGTACATCCGATTTCCCTCTTGAATATACCAAAATAAAATAAATTCAAAATGTTTGTATGTTATTATTAAGACGAAGATGTCTATCAAATTAATTTCGCAGACTGCAACATGGCTTATGAATATGCTCGGCAGTAGGCATGTGCAAAAGTGAAAAATTTGTTTTGTTTCGTTTTAATTTGTTATTTAATTAATTTCGTTAAGTTAGATTCGTTACATGTGTTAAATTCGTTTTCGGAATTCGTTATTTTTCGATCGAATTTGAAAAATCCGAATTCGAAAATATTTAGATCGGATTCGATAATATTTCGACTGGATTCGAAAACAAATTCTATTCGATTCGAATTCGAAAACAATTCTTCTATCTATCTCCTATCTATCTTCCATTTTCTGAAATTCGAAATTCATATAGAATGAACTCAAATTCGAATAAAAAAATATTAGAAGAGTAGAATAATAATAATATATATATATATATATTTATACAGTATATATAAATATATTTTATTCTACTCTATTCTAATATTTTTCTATTCAAATTTGAGTTCATTCTATATGAATTTCGAATTTCAGAAGATGGTTATATATATTATATATTATATATATATATATATATATATATATATATATATATATATATATATATATATATATATATATATATATATATATATATATATATATATATATATAATTACATTTATATATATATAACCATCTTCTGAAATTCATATAGAATGAACTCAAATTCGAATAGAAAAATATTAGAATAGAGCAGAATAAAAAAAAAAAAATATATATATATATATATATATATATATATATATATTATTATTCTACTAATATTTTTCTATTCGTATTTGAGTTCATTCTATATGAATTTTGAATTTAAGAAAATGGAAGATAGATAGAAGAAGCCAGGTCATATTATATTGTATTTGATTACATTCTATTAAATTCCGTTCTGTTCTTTACTATTCTTTGATTTTCATTCTATTGTTTTATTATTTTATATTCTATTTTATTGTATTCTTTTTTAGAAATCGATTTATATTTTTTAGATTTTGATTCAAATTTGCTTTCAATTTTCATTCGAATTTGTTTTCGAATCAAATTGTTTTCGAATTCGATTCGAATAGAATTTGTTTTCGAATTCGATCGAATTCCGTCCGCGGGTTTTCGATTCGAAAACGTTCGTTCGGATTCGGTTAAATTCGTTAATATTACAATTCGGGAATTCGTATGCATCCGAATGTCTGAATAATGAAAAATGTGTCCGAATTTCGAATCGGACCGAAACTAAATGCACATGCCTACTCGGCAGATAGTTTGTCTAAATGCCTGATGTATGTCCTTACTCCAAACAACCAAATCCTTGCATGTGCAAACAATGAAATGTACCTGTGTATGAAATAATTATTCATCACATGTTGGATAGGACACTTTTGTGATTTTTTTTTTAAGGTCAGGTGCATAGTCTTTGCATATCAAACAAAAATTCCCCCAGTGTTTGAGATAGTGTACATGGGTATTTGAGCTGTGTTTGTAACCTGTTTACCATGAGTTTGCTATGAACTCATACTGGCCTGTTTGGAGAGAATAAAAGCAAAATGCAAACCGATCTCAATTTTAAATGCCTGTGTAAACAATCCTTTAGAGATGAAACCCCTGAAAATGAGGCAAGCCATTACAGAACAAAGGGTTTGAGATCCTTTTTTTTCCCCGTTATTTAACTATATAGAGCTGACTAGCGGTACACTTTGCTGGAAGTGGGGGGCATACCTAAGAGCAGAACACGGATAACCATCCTATTATTGGAGTGTGGAAGAATAGAATAAATACTATTACCAGAAATGTCACTGACAGCATCTGCAAAGGAAGAATAGAAATGACCAACCCTGTGCTTTGCTTCACAAACACCTAATTAATTCAGTCTTAATACATCTAATTAAAGAAGCTACCTTTGTAGTTTTAGGATTTCTTAAAGTGGTTGCATACCTTTTATTTTACATTTTTAAGGTTTACCTTGTCCGGTCCGGCGTCCGTCTGCGGTCTCGGTGGTGTCCTCCCCGCTTCTCCTGCGCTGTCTCTGAGCGCCGCTGCCGACATATACCGAGCGCAGTACACTCGGGTACACTCGGCTATGCTGGGCCACGCTCGGCTCCTCTCGCATAAAGGCTAGGAGGCGGCACAGGGCGTGACCGCCAGCGTTACCGAGCGCGGCCGAGTGTACCCGAGTGAACTTCGCTCGTTATATGTTGGCGGCAGCGCTCAGAGACAGCGGATCGGCGTATAACGTGCACCCACGATTTTCCCCTGATTTTAAGGGGAAAAAAGTGTGCATTATACGCCGATAAATACGGTATTCACAAAATAACAAGTGAAACTTGCAAATGGAATCACACTAAGCAAATCATTGGGCAGTAGGTTTAAAACAATTTGTATACAGTATAGCAGGGGTGGCCAACCAGTGGCCCAGGGGCCACATGTGGCCCCCGGAGCCCTCTGATGTGGCCCGCGACATCCTGCTCTAGAATAGTGGGTTGGCAAGCCCAGATTGCAGGTTGCCAACCCGCCATACCACAGCATCAGTGTTGTGAATGAAGCTGGTGGTAGAGGTAGAAAGCGGCTGCGGAGTAGAGCCCCATAAGCCGATGCTTCCTTTTGCCACAGGTGGAGTCTATGGCAAAGTTCAGCTAATCCGCAGGATAGACACAGGTGCACTACGTTGCACACGCGTTGTGCAGTGTGAAAGCAGTTTTAGGCCCTTTTCACACGATCAGCCTAACCAAATGGGACCCTCAATTCACCTCTATAGAGTGGCAGATGTCTGTTTAAGCCCACCTACCTCCAATCCGAAAAACAGAAGGGAATTCGTCCCCTTTCGTCTGAGCGGATCGGAGGGCCTATAGAGTAGCTGTGACCTGTCATCTGCCTGCTCCGCTCATTGTGGTCCTCGACTGGTTAACAAGTTGCTTAAATGGCCCTTGGTCTTCAAAAGGTTGGGCACCCCTGCGGTATAGCAATAAAAACAGATACAATTGCTCTCCCAAAAAAACAGCAGGCTTTGTGGCAGCTGTGCATGGTAGCCAATCAGCTTCTAACTTCAGCTTGTTCAATTAAGCTTTGGCAATACAACCTGGAAGCTGATTGGTTTCTGTGCAGAGTTGCACTCTTCCGTTTTAGTAAATAACCCCCAAGTGTTCTTTTACCTTCTCTGCCCACCTCTTGATATTTGTGAATTGATCCAGACCTGTAGATGAAGTAGTAGCAAGATCTAATCAGAGTAATTAGAAGAATGGGAAATTAAAGCCATCTCTGCTTTCTCTCAGCTAAATGAGATAAAGCAGACGCTGTCCCCAGTAGCATGCTCTAGGATCTGTTTCTATAAAAATAGACATGTGGAAATTGCGGTTTGCTATGGAGAGATCTCTCGAGCTTCCAAAAGAATATAAGCAGTGGCATGCCTAGAATAAAAGCATGCATTTGACCGTTGTTAGGGATTTTATATGCACATCTTATGTGGGAGTAAGAATACTGTACATATGAAGAAAATTTGGCTGCTGAATGACCAGGCCATTTTTTGCGATATGGCACTGCGTCGCTTTAACCACTTCAGCCCCAGAAGATTTGGCTGCCCAATGACCGGGCCATTTTTTGCGATACGCACTGCGTCGCTTTAACTGACAATTGCGCGATCGTGCGACGATGTACCCAAACAAAATTTACGTCTTTTTTTTCCCCGCAAATATAGCTTTCTTTTGGTGGTATTTGATCACTTCTGCGGTTGTTGTTTTTTTTACCTATAAACAAAAAAAAACACAATATTTTGTACTTTTTGCTTTAATAAATATCCAAATTTTTATTTTTTTTAAAAGGGCAAATTTTTTCCTCAGTTTAGACCAATATGTATTCTTCTACATATTTGTGTTAAAAAAAATCGCAATAAGCATACAGGCATACCCCACTTTTAAGTACACAACGGGACCAGAGCATGGATGTAAAACGAAAAATGTACTTAAAGTGAAGCAATGCCTTTTTCACTTCTAGGCTGTAGTGGGGGTGCCAGGGGCTTTAGTAGGGGCATCAGGGGAACACTCACATGTAAATAAGCTCATCTGATGCAAGGGAGGGCCGCTCCAATCCATCCCCCGGACATCGCGCTGTGCACAAAGGACAGTGCTATTGAGAACTGGATGGCATTCTGTGGCTGACAGGGAAGCCTGAAAAAACATGGAGGGGATGTGATGTCACCGGAGGTGGGGAGGCAGCCAGGATACAGAAAGAGCACACTGGAACTAGGCAGGCTAAGTGCTCAGAACTTCAGTTCCGTCTAATGCGGGTGCACGGCGCGGAATATTTGTACTTGTGAGACACTTTAAGTACACTCGCGGGCATGTCCGTATTCGCGAGTGTACGTAAAGTGAGTGTCCGTAAAGCGGGGTATGCCTGTATATTGATTTGTTTGTGCAAATGTTATAGCCTCTAAAAAATAGGGGATAGATTTATGGCATTGTTATTATTATTATTATTATTATTATTATTTACTAGTAATGGCGAAGATCTGCGATTTTTATCAGGACTGCAACATTATGGCGGATATACTGTCCACTTTTGTTAAATTTTTTGGAACATTGACAATTATACAGCGATCAGTGCTATAAAAATGCACTGTTTACTGTGTAAATGACACTGGCAGGGAAGGGGGTTAACACTAGGGGGCGATCAAGGGGTTAACTGTGTTTCCTGGGTGTGTTCTAACTATAAGGGAAGGGGACTGACTGGAGGAAATTACAGATCGTGGTTCCTAGCTAGTAGGAACTCATGACCTGCCTCTCCTCTTATCACAGAACTGGCATGTGTGTGTTTCGTCCCTGTTCTGCCTCTCGTGCCCCCGATCGCGCATTGCCGGTGGTCATCGCGTCCGCCGGCCACGAGCATCGGCGCCCACGCAGTGCATAATGACGGCGGCTGGTCGGCAAGTGGGTAAAGGCAACTGTAAAAAAAAATCTGTAAGCCCAGGTTCACACTGGGTACGATTTGCTTCGATTTGAGATGCGATTTCACATGTGAAATCGCATCTCAAATCGGCGGCATTTGCCGGCAATTGTCGGCAATGACACTGTCCTAATCGGTGCGATGGCTAAAAGGAATAAAGTTATAGCACATACTGTGCTGAGGGTGTCACTGTCCACAGATATGCCCACTGTTACCACAGACAGTGCAAATACACATTTTCATACGCTGCTGTCACTAAACAGGTTTCTAATGATCTAGTCATCCAGCACCCTCTGCACTTTCTCCTGGTCGGGACTGTGTCATCTCCGGAGGGATCTGACTGCCTGCTTACACCACAGTCTTAACTATATGGACCCTCACTACCACGCAATACTTTTATTTTCATAAAATATGTTTTTAACCTGCTTCACTATATGATATTTTGTGCCAGTCCTTTGTGCTTTGTTTTACCTAGACCCCCCACTCCAGCTTTACTAGCCATATCTGGTCCTTCTATAGTAGTAGGGTTCATTTTATATCGTTTATGAGACTACCTGTGACTGACATTTGTTTTTGATATGTTTGGTTGTTCTTTGGGAGTGCTATGTTACACTTGATCATCAAAATGCTTTCGTTGGGAAATAACTTGTTTCTCTTAGTGGCAGTCTTGGATTTGCACTGCAGATATTGTTCCTTTCCCTCCCCCCTCCTATCTGCCATACATTATCAGTTCCACTCCTGCACATCTTGCTTCTTTTTTTTTTTTATGAATTTATGCTTTCTAGGTTTAGCGCTTTAATTTTGTTTGCTTCTTATGATAAACACTTGACATAAGTAGCTTGAGGGTGGAATTTCTTTAACAAGTATAGCAAATTAGGACCACTCTCCATTAACCACGTAAGACCCGAACCATTATGCAGGTTAACCTGCCTGGCGGTGTTCCCGAGACTGACTCGGGGTTAGATTTTCCTGCTACGAGCGGTAACCCTGAGTCAGTCTCGGGCTTGCCTAGCTAGAAACACAGGCACTTTTTACTTACCTTGTCCCTGGATCCAGCGATGCCACCGCGCTGTGTGAGCGAGCGGGACCTCGCTCGATTCACATAGTGCCTCCGTGTGACGCCGATCTCCGTTCCCTGCGACGTTACGACGCACGGGGACGGAGAACGGCGCCAAATTCAAAAACGTAAACAAACACCTTACATACAGTATACTGTAATCTTATAGATTACAGTACTGTATGTAAAAAAAACACACCCCCCTTGTCCCTAGTGGTCTGTCCTGTGTCATGCATGTCATTTTATATAATAAAAACGTTTCTTTCTCCCTGCAAACTGTAGATTGTCCATAGCAACCAAAAGTGTCCCTTAATGTCAAAAATAGTTTTAGATCACCTAGAAAACAGCGATAATAAATTATAATCACTTGCAGAATTGTGCGATAGCGATTTGTGGGGAAATTCGTCATAAAAAAAAAATAATAATGACAGCAACAATTCTGCAACTGAGCAAATTTCAGTGATTTTAATTTGATTACATTATTGAATAATTTTTATTATAATTATATTATTATTTGTTATAATTATTTATAATTATTTATTATATTATAATTTATAATTTTGTTTTTAAAAAAATGTCATACCCGGGATGCCTATTAGAAGCTTGTTTGGTCAGATTTAAGTGAGTTATTTCTAAAAATTACAGACCTACAATATAAAACGCCAAATTTCCTTGCAAATAATGGTACCGCTTTCAGCATGTTTTTTCTGAAAGAATCATACCGCCAGGGAAGTTCCTTGCCCCTTTTTGCGATTCTGCAGTGCGTCGCTTTAACTGAAAATTGCGCGGTCTTGCGATGTGGTGCCCAAACAAAATTGGCGTTCTTTTTTTCTCACAAATAGAGCTTTCTTTTGGTGGTATTTGATCACCTCTGCGGTTTTTATTTTTTGCGCTATAAACAAAAATAGAGCGACAATTTTGAAAAGATTCTATATTTTTTTACATTTTACTATAATATATATCCCCAAAAAATATATAAAAAAATATTTTTTTCCTTAGTTTAGGCCGATACGAATTCTTCCACTTATTTTTGGTAAAAAAAAACGCAATAAGCGTTTATTGATTGGTTTGCGCAAAAGTTATAGCGTTTACAAAATAGGGGATAGTTTTATGGCATTTTTATTAATATATATTTTTTTTACTAGTAATCGCGGTGATCAATGCTTTTTTTCGTGACTGCGACATTATGGCGGACACATCGGACACTTTTGACACATTTTTGGGACCATTGGCAATTTCAAAATGCACTGATTACTGTGAAAATGACAATGGCAGTGAAGGGGTTAACCACTATGTGGCGCTAAGGGGTTAAGTGTGCCCTAAGGGAGTGATTATTACTGTAGGGGGGCGTGGCTGTAGGCGTGACGTCACTGATCGTCGTTCCCTATATCAGGGAACAGACGATCAGTGTCACTGCCACACAGAAGAACTGGGAAGGTGTGTTTACACTCACCTCTCCCTGTTCTTCAGCTTCTGTGACCCGATTGCGGGACACCAGCGGCGATCGTGTCCGCGGGCGCGGTCACGGAACTTCGGACTGAGTCGTGCGCGTGCGACCCACGGCTGGGCTCTTAAAGGCGAAGTACAGGTCTGTGCCATTCCGTGTCATTCTGCCAACTTATATCGGCTTTAGGCAGTCCTTAAGTGGTTAAACATTAAATTATGATTTGCTAGCTGGGCTCAATTGACATGATCACTCGATGGGGGTAATTTACTAAAGGCAAACAGGCTGTGCATGTTGGAAGTGCAGTTGCTCCAGGGCTTAGTAAATGAAGGAAAGTGCTGCTGACTTCATTCACCCAATCACGTGCAAGCAAAAAATATTTTTTTTTTTTATATTCCTTAAATGTGATTGGGTATTCTTTACAAAGTGAAGCTTTACCTTATTTACTAAACTCAGGAGTAACTGCACTTGCAGGGTGCAACTGCCCTTCCAAAGTGCACAGTCTACTTGCCTTTAGTAAATCAACCCCAATGTGTTCATCAGCTTTGTCTTTTAAAACTGGGAGTGTACTATAGTAATTCATCCTTGCTCTTAGGAGCAATGAGGATGAAAATTTGAAAAACAGAGATGGTAAGGGGAAAAATAATTAAAAAAAGAAACAGAAGGCGCTTCTAAGTGCAGCCAGGGCCATCTTAATAGCATCATGGGCCCCTGGGCAAAGTAATGCTCTGGGGCCCCTACAATTCAGACAGCGCAGGTAAACAGACCAGATATCCCCCCAGCACTCTGACCCCTCTACAGCCCAGATATTCCCCCCAGCACTCTGACCCCTCTACACCCCAGATATTCCCCCCAGCACTCTGACCCCTCTACACCCCAGATATCACCCCAGCACTCTGATCCCTCTACACCCTAGATATCCCCCCTAGCACTCTGACCCCTCTACACCCCAGATATCCCCCCCCCCAGCACTCTGACCCCTCTACATCCCAGATATCCCCCCAGCACTCTGACCCCTCTACACCCCAGATATCCCCGCCAGCACTCTGACCCCTCTACACCCCAGATGTCCCCCCAGCACTCTGACCCCTCTACATCCCAGATGTCCCCCCAGCACTCTGACCCCTCTACATCCCAGATGTCCCCCCAGCACTCTGACCCCTCTACATCCCAGATGTCCCCCCAGCACTCTGACCCCTCTACACCCCAGATGTCCCCCCAGCACTCTGACCCCTCTACATCCCAGATGTCCCCCCAGCACTCTGACCCCTCTACATCCCAGATGTCCCCCCAGCACTCTGACCCCTCTACATCCCAGATATCCCCCCCAGCACTCTGACCCCTCTACACCCCAGATATCCCCCCCCAGCACTCTGACCCCTCTACATCCCAGATATCCCCCCAGCACTCTGACCCCTCTACACCCCAGATATCCCCACCAGCACTCTGACCCCTCTACACCCCAGATGTCCCCCCAGCACTCTGACCCCTCTACATCCCAGATGTCCCCCCAGCACTCTGACCCCTCTACATCCCAGATATCCCCCCCAGCACTCTGACCCCTCTACATCCTGCTTGGGGAAGGTGCAAGGGGCCCCCATGCAGCTGGGGCCCCTGGGCAGTGCCCAGGTGTGCCCTCTCATTAAGACAGCCCTGAGTGCAGCATTCGCAATGTTTAATTAAGAACAATGGTTAAAAACACTTACAAGATCCATGGTATAAGTAGGCCCTAGAGAATAGCATTTATTTGCACAGCGGTTTTACGTTTTTTTTTAAATACACTTTTTTTTTATGAACAAAAACCCAATATAATATCCAATTGTTTGCTAAAATATAAAAGATGTTTTACCAATCAAATAGATAACAAACATGTCACACTTTAACCGTTTGCCGACCATCGCACGACGATATACGTCGGCAGAATGGCACGGGCAGGCAGATGGACGTATATATACGTCCGTTTTAAGAAGCGGCATTGTGGACGCGCAAGCTCTGTGAGTCTGACCGCGGGTCCCGCGGACTCGATGGGATACCAGCGATCATCTCACGGAGAGGAAGAACGGGGAAATGCTGATGTAAACAAGCATTTCCCCAGTATTCCTAGTGAAAGGACACTGATCACAGCTCCCTGTAATCGGAAGCGGTGATCACTGTCTTGTCACACACAGCCCATCCCCCCTGCAGTTAGAAGCACTCCCTAGGACACACTTAACCCCTTCAGTGCCACCTAGTGGTTAACCCCTTCACTGCCAGTGTCATTTTCACAGATATCTGTGCATTTTTATAGCACTGCTCGCTGTAAAAATGACAAATTGGTCAAAAGTGTTCGATGTGTCCACCATAAAGTCGCAGTCACAATAAAAATTGCAGATCGCCGCCATTACTAGTAAACAAAAAAATTATAATAAAATAAAAATGCCATAAAACTACTCCTATTTTGTAGATGTTATAACTTTTGCGCAAACCAATCAATATACGCTTATTGCGATTTTTTTACCAAAAATATGTAGAAGAATACGTATCGGCCTAAACTGTGGGGAAAAAAAATCATAGATTTTTTGGGGATGTTTATTATAGCAAAAAGTAAAATATATTGCATTTTTTTCAAAATTGTCGCTCTATTTTTGTTTATAGCGCAAAAAATAAAAACCGCAGAGGTGATCAAATACTACCAAAAGAAAGCTCTATTTGTGGGAAAAAAAGGACGTCAATTTTGTTTGGGAGCCATGTTGCACGACCGCGCAATTGTCAGTTAAAGCAACGCAGTGCCGTATCGCAAAAAGTGCTCTGGACTTTGGCCATCGAAATGGTCCAGGGATTAAGTGGTTAAAATTGCGGATACCCTTGCAACAACAACGAACTATGTAAATGTTATAATTTATAGGCAACTCTTTAAAAGCCTTTATAGAAAACGCTTTAAAAGCCTTTACAGTTTAAAGGTTATCACTTTAGATCTACAATGAAGGTTTGGTGCTAGAATCACTTCCTTTGATCTGAGGTTCATGGTGTTACCTTACATGTGTGGTGTGATTGCTGTAAAGAAAAAAAAATCTGCGCTAAACCCTATAAACTAAATAAATAAATGAACAAGTGAACACGTGGTGTGATCGCTGAACACGGGGGGATGAGGGGCGCTTACATTATTTTTTTATGATAATTTGAAAAAAAAAATGTTACAATGTCACTTTAAACTTTTTTCCATTTGATCACGTTTATTGTTATCACAGGGAATATACAGTAGGTGTTTGTGATATTGTGTTTTTAGCATGACAGCATCGCGCTGATTCTCGGCGACATGGTGCCGAGATCTCGCCGACATCTCGCACTCACTGGAATAGTGACAGCACATTCCAATGTGCGCGTCATAGAAGCGACGGGAGATCCGACTTGGATTCCCGCCAATTCTACACGTGTGCGGCGTTTGTTATGAATCCTGAGGGGGAAGTCCCCGCCGGATTTTAAATAAAAATTTGGCATGGGTTCCCCCCTCAGGAGCATACCGGGCCCTTAGGTCTGTTATGGGTTGTAAGGAGAGCCCCCCTACGCCGAAAAAACGGCGTAGGGGGTCCCCCTACAATCCATACCAGACCCGTATCCAAAGCACGCTACCCGGCCGGTCAGGAAAGGAGTGGGGACGAGCGAGCGCCCCCCCCCCTCCTGAGCCGTACCAGGCTGCATGCCCTCAACATGGGGGGGTTGGGTGCTCTGGGGCAGGGGGGCGCACTGCGGCCCCCCCACCCCAGAGCACCCTGTCCCCATGTTGATGAGGACAGGGCCCCTTCCCGACAACCCTGGCCGTTGGTTGTCGGGGTATGCGGGCGGGAGGCTTATCGGAATCTGGGAGCCCCCTTTAATAAGGGGGCCCCCAGTTACCGGCCCCCCACCCTAAGTGAATGGATATGGGGTACATCGTACCCCTACCCATTCACCTGGAGGAAAAGTGGTAAAAACACAAATAAAAAACACAGGGTATTAAAATATTTTATTAGTCTGCTCCGGAGGCTCCCCCTGTCTTCTTTAGCTCTTTTACCAGGGGGAGCTTCTTCTTCCGATTTCCGGGGGTCTTCTCCTGCTCTCCGGGGTCTTCACCGCTCTTCTGTGACGTCTTCTCTGCTCCGGGGGGTCTTCTTCTATGTTCGCCGCTCTCCGCTCTTGACTCGGCGCACCCCGGTTCTTCCTCCCGCTGTCCGGTGCCTTCTCCTTCTTCCGCTGTTCTGTGACGTCTTCTCCTCTTCTTCCGCTGTTCTGTGACGACTTCTACTTCTCCCTTCAGGCCGCTGTGCTGTGACGTCTTCTCTTCTTCTCTTCTCCCGATGTTGACACGCCGGCTCTTCTCGCTGAAATGGCAGGTGCGCTGCTTTCATCGGACCTATATAGGCCTCACAGTCCCATCATGCTCTGTACCTACCCATGTGATACCTACCCACGTGGGTAGGTATCACATGGGTAGGTACAGAGCATGATGGGACTGTGAGGCCTATATAGGTCCGATGAAAGCAGGGCACCTGCCATTTCAGCGAGAAGAGCCGGCGTGTCAACATCTGGAGAAGTGAAGTAGATGACGTCACAGCCCGGAAGAAGAAGAATACGTCACAGCACGGAAGAAGAAGATAGACGTTCAGCGCTGAAGGAGAAGGCACCGGACAGCTGGAGGAAGAACCGGGGTGCGCCGAGTCAACAGCGGAGAGCGGCGAACATAGAAGGAGACCCCCGGAGAGTTGAGAAGACCCCCCGGATAGCGGAGAAGACCCGTCGGGATAGCGGAAGAAGAAGCCCCCCCGCCGAAGACGCCGGAGGAAACCCGCCGGGGGTGGGGGCTTTTTTAAAAGCGACCCCCCCGGCGGTGGAAGAGAACCAGACGGCGGCCCCCACCCACCCGAAGACGTCAAAGAAGAAGCTCCCCCTGGTAGAAGAGCTAATAAATAAATTATTTTAAAAACCCTTGTGTGGTGTGTTTATTAACTTTGACATTTTTCCTACAGGTGAATGGTTAGGGGTACGATGTACCCCATATCCATTCACTTAGGGTGGGGGGCCGGTATCTGGGGGCCCCCTTATTAAAGGGGGCTCCTAGATTCCGATAAGCCTCCCGCCCGCATACCCCGACAACCAACGGCCAGGGTTGTCGGGAAGGGGCCCTGTCCTCATCAACATGGGGACAGAGTGCTCTGAGGTGGGGGGGCCGCAGTGCGCCCCCCTGCCCCAGAGCACCCAACCCCCCCATGTTGAGGGCATGCAGCCTGGTACGGCTCAGGAGGGGGGCGCTCGCTCGTCCCCACTCCTTTCCTGGCCGGCCGGGTAGCGTGCTTTGGATATGGATCTGGTATGGATTGTAGGGGGACCCCCTACGCCGTTTTTTCGGCGTAGGGGGGGCTCTCCTTACAACCCATAACAGACCTAAGGGCCCGGTATGCTCCTGAGGGGGGAACCCATGCCGGATTTTTATTTAAAATCCGGCGGGTACTTCCCCCTCAGGATTCATAACAAACGCTGCACACGTGTAGAATTGGCGGGAATCCAAGTCGGATCTCCCGTCGCTTCTATGACGGCTTTGTCTCTATCGCGGCAAGCCAGCTCGGCGCTGGCTCCCGCGATGGGGCTCGTAGGTGCTCAATCTTGCCGAGAAAGGGAGCGAGATTGACACAATATCGCGTGCACCTACTGTAAATCCTCTGTGAGAGCAACACTCAGTGACAGGTACTGTACTCTTTACTGAGAGACCCCAGATGCCTCTGCCCTAAAAGCTTTGGTTCATACCAAGATTGATATGATTTGATGCTGATGCTTTTTTCAATCCACTAAGAATTTGTTTACATCTGGCGAAACCAAAAGTGATGAAATGCTCATTGCTTCTGGTTTCTTAGACCATAGAGATGATCAGAGCTGTTTCGGTTCCGCCGGCTGCACTCTCGGGTTTCCGAGTGGGACGGGAAAGCCAGACAGAGCCGAAAAAGATGGACGGGGGGACGGGACGTCCTCTCCAACTGCTTGTAAAAGCAATCCAGCAGATAATAAGCCGCTAAAATAGCTTTTTCTAGAAAGCTAACCGCCAGCTGAAAAAAACAATACCAGGATGATGCCTGCGACTGCAGTGGACATTTTTTCAAGCCATGTGAAAACTGCATACTGTCTAGCCATAGACAGGGATATGTCTCTATAAAAATGACCTGTGGGTAGACGTCTACACAGTGGCGGCTGGTGGTCAGTATTTTTTTTGGGGGGTGGCAAACAGACCTGGCCCCCTCACTCGCACTACACCCTTCCGCACCTGGCACTCAATAGGCGGCAAACCACTCGCACTACAGCACTCCCGTGCAAATCTGTGGCCTTAACTTTAAAATGTGGTAGAGTTTCCGTGAGAAGGTCCAGGTGGTGGTGCACTACTGAATCCGGGCTCCTGGATGAGGCTATCACTGCCGGGCCATGGCTTCTACTACTAGCTGAACTGGAGACGGGTCCTGAGATCCGATTGGTCTCAGGACCTGTTTCCTGATTGGCCGGGAGGAGAAGCAGGAAGACATTAGCGAATATTAATGTCACACAAGTGGGTGGGCACTGCCCCCCGAGCCCACCCTTTTTGAAGCCAATTAGAGCCTCCGGCTTTAATCGCATGCTTAAAAAAAAACCTGCATTGAAATCCATGTTGTCTGGTGCCCTGCATGGAGATTAGGGGCCGGGCGCGTGGATAAAGGGTGAGTTGGTGCCGATGCGCCCCTAATGAAGGGGATGCCACCGCACCTGCAAGTAGTCTATAGCACTGTTTTTTGTGCAGTTAACCCCAAGGGAAGGGGCAGAATCAACCAGGACTTGCTGAGAGTGAAAATGATCTAAAACACTAGTTTCTGCATCTTAGACTTTGTTTACATGGGTGCAAACGTACTTAAAGAGGAAGTAAAGTATTCCTTTTAAATTGTACCTACAGGTGAGCCTATAGTAAGGCTTACCTGTAGTAACTGTAAATATCTTCTAAACTTGCACCGTTTAGGAGATATTTAGTATATTCACTGCCGACAACGTCATAGGCGCATCCGCACTGAAAAAATGTGGAAATACTGCAGTGTCTGGTAGATATACGAAAAGCAAATATGCATGCAGCTTTTCTGTAAAGAAAAATAAGCCGTGCAAAATAGCGTATAAATTAAACAAAACATCAACTAGCATAAATAATTGTGATCATAGTGCTGTTAATAGATTGAAATCATTTGAAACAAATAAAAAATTCTTTTCGCAAAAATCAATGTCCTTTTTTCAAAGGAAAGACACATTAGATGGTGGTTTGGTGGCTGAAAGTACACTGCTCTCCTTCAAATGGAATGGTGACATCAAACAAAAGAAACCATAGAAGAGTGACAAGATAGAAAGGAAATCCTCCACCTTCCAAACAGACTGCCTCTTACCGAAGGGTAAGATCCCAACCAGAGATCTTCTGCTGGCGTGTGGCTTTCTACCCAGCCTAGGGGTCTATGCAGCAGGATATCCGGTATCCGATAACTCTCCCACCGCTCACAGATGGTCAATAGTGATTATAGCCAAGGTAAGGAAGGAAAAAAGGCTGACATAGCGTAATCCAGTAAAACAATTTAATAAAAAAAATTTAAAATCACACTTACAATAAGTAGATAAAAATTTGCATGTGAAAATATGTAGCCGGCCGGCTAACACAGCCCGTTCACTCCAAGACACTGTATGTAGTGATGACGTCAGCACGCCGCTACCCTACACCGTTTCGTCACAATTGACTTCGTCCTGGGGCACCGCACTGAAGGAACCGGCCAATCACAGTGCTGGAGCCGTGAACCTGGAAGTAACTCCGGGAAAAATGTTGGCCATGAGAGCAAAGTGCTGGCGGCACTGCAAGGCATCATTCCAAGGTAAGTATTTCATAATGAGCTAGTATGCAATGCATACTAGCTCACTATGCCTTTGTCTTGCAGGTTTTTTTTTGGAATTTTATTTGGAGGATTACAACCTTTTTAAATGTACACCCATGTGAAAGCAATGTTTTTCCTGTACTGGATGCACAGCTGTTCCATGCTTTTGCGTGCAAGCAGTCTAATTTATGATAATTTAGGATTTGTTCACAGTGAAGTGATGTGGGAAACGCAGAGGAATCGCATCACATAGCAATCACACTGTGTATCTCGTGCAGGCACTCACACAGGTGTACAAATAACTATACCCTTGTGACTGAGGCCTTGAAGTAGAATATCTTGGTTATTGCCCAAGTGTGGGGGTCAGGTCATCTATGGTAATATTAAAGGGGTGGTAAAGGTTAGTTTTTTATTTTCTAAATAGGTTCCTTTAAGCTAGTGCATTGTTGGTTCACTTACCTTTTCCTTCAATTTCCCTTCTAAATGTTTTTTTCTTTGTCTGAATTTCTCACTTCCTGTTTCTCCTCAGTAAGCTTTCCACCATCATCTGAGTGGTAGAAAGTCAGTCAGAACAACTTACTGAGGAGGAACATGAAGTGAGAAATTCAGACAAAGAAAACAAAGAAAAAAAAACATTTAGAAGGGAAATCGAAGGAAAAGGTAAGTGAACCAACAATGCACTAGCTTAACCTCCCTGGCGGTATGATTCTTTCAGAAAAAACATGCTGAAAGCGGTACCATTATTTGCAAGGAAATTTGGCGTTTTATACTGTAGGTCTGTCATTTTTAGAAATAACTCACTTAAATCTGACCAAACAAGATTCTAATAGGCATCCCGGGTATGACATTTTTTTAAAAACAAAATTATAAATTATAATATAATAAATAATTATAAATAATTATAACAAATAATAATATAATTATAATAAAAATTATTCAATAATGTAATCAAATCAAAATCACTGAAATTTGCTCAGTTGCAGAATTGTTGCTGTCATTATTTATTTTTTTTATGACGAATTTCCCCACAAATCGCTATCGCACAATTCTGCAAGTGATTATAATTTATTATCGCTGTTTTTTAGCTGATCTAAAACTATTTTTGACATAAAGGGACACTTTTGGTTGCTATGGACAATCTACAGTTTGCAGGGAGAAAGAAACGTTTTTATTATATAAAATGACATGCATGACACAGGACAGACCACTAGGGACAAGGGGGGTGTGTTTTTTTTACATACAGTACTGTAATCTATAAGATTACAGTATACTGTATGTATAGTGTTTGTTTACTTTTTTGAATTTGGCGCCGTTCTCCGTCCCCGTGCGTCGTAACGTCGCAGGGAACGGAGATCGGCGTCACACGGAGGCACTGTGTGAATCGAGCAAGGACCTGCTCACTCACACAGCGCGGTGGCATCGCTGGGTCCAGGGACAAGGTAAGTAAAACTCCCTGTACATCCAGCGAGGCGAGCCCGAGTCTGACTCGGGGTTACCGATCCTAGCCCAAAAATCTCACCCCGAGTCAGACTCGGGAACACCGCCCAGGAGGTTAAAGGAACCTATTTAGAAAATAAAAAACAAACCTTTAAAACCCCTTTAAGCTCTAGTTCTCAGTGTATTAAAACCCATAAACAAAAATGTAATATATTGCAGTTTACCACACCTAAAAAGTGGTGGCTGCATTCTTTATTTTTTTATTTTTTGACAATTGTGTGGTCTGATCGGAATGCAGATTGAAAACAAAAACTACCCCTAGTAGCTGTAAAGTAAACAATTAAAAGGCAAGCATGTGGCAGATTGGCATAACCTGATTTTTTTTGTGGGCAAAATGGTTTTTACTGTACACTTTAAATGAAAGTCAGTAGGTAATGATAATATCAAAAAAAGAAGCACGTACCTATAAACCAACCTCGCTGTTTATAACTATACTTGTTTTTTTTTTTTTAATACGTGGTGTCATTACATTTTAAATGCACAAAAATATATAAAATAATTGAAATGCATAGGAAACCAAATTTGAGAAAAAAACATAGAACCATTTAGTCACTATGATTAGATTAGTATTTTTTTCCTTATTATTCTGAAGTCTTAGCTGTCATGCCTTTTCGTATTCCTTATAAAGTCAACCTGTCTTCTTAGCGTCATTTACATCTTGTCATTTTGACTATTAATGGTTCAACAAGAATGTTTCTGTTGAGGCTATGGATATACTTATATGGTGGAAACACTAGATTGTGAAGTGGTTTAGTGATAACCAGGAATAGAAACATCAAGCCAGCCTTCAAAGTATTGCCTATATTATCACTAACACTTACGCCACACAGTCCTGCACAGGAGGTTTAAGATCTGCATGGCCTCTTTTTAACGTCAAGTCCATTAAACAACTGCCACAGGTAAGAAACCGCAAACTTTATCTCTTATACAAGATATTATATTAGAAGAATATGCATATTTTCACTTTTAGGTCAAAGTACCATTGCCATTATAAAAACTATACTTGCTATCCTCTACTACTTGTACATAATGAGTAAATAGGTGCTTTTTTCTTCACTGTTACAATTGATCAGAATCTTTTTCTTCAATTAAAAATCTGATTTTAGACTTTTTTTTTTTAAGGCACAAGGTTTCGTATTAACACATTTCTCTCTCTCTCTCTCTCTCTCTCTCTCTCTCTCTCTCTCTCTCTCTCTCTCTCTCTCTCTCTCTCTCTCTATATATATATATTTAAAATTACAAGAAAGATCGTGTGTGTATATATATACATATATGTTCTTTCCTGTAATTTTAAAATATTAGTACTATTATTGGTGCAATTAACCAGTGGTGCGCAACCTCTCTGTATGTTGTGGCACCAACAATTACTTTGCTAAAATGCTTAAAACAAAGGTAAAGACATCTCAACAGACTCTAATAAAATGTATGTTAAGATACACATTACAATCTAAACATAGAATCTTTTAATCCACTTTAAACTTAAAACACTGTACTATGAGAACTTACCGTACTTAAATTATATACAGGCATACCCCACTTTTAAGTACACAATGGGGATTATTTACTATCGCTGGAGATTGCAAAATCAGGCTCACTTCTGCAAAGGAACCAATGAGCTTCTAACCCCAGCTTGTTCAATTAAGCCTGGAAAAAAAACCTGGAAGCTCATTGGTTTCTTTGCAGAAGTGAGCCTGATTTTGCACTCTCCAGCGATAGTAAATAAACCCCATTGTGTACTTAAAAGTGGGGTATGCCTATACTCAATATACTCTATACACTCATGAGCATCAATAACAACCTGAAAGCCGTTCTAACCCTTCACATACTTTATCTAAAGTAAAAGAAAGCATTATATGCACTAATAAGAAACAAACCAGCAGTTTTCCTTGCATGTCAAACTTTAGAACTGTATAAAATAGTAAAAAAAAAATGGCCTGATATGAATATCATTTTGATTAAAGTGAATCTTTTTTATTTTGTTTTCATTTTTGTAGCATTGGGTAGATTTCCTGTCCTGTAGACACAACAGAAAGTTCTCTGAAGCCTCGTACACACGACAGAGTTTCTCGGCAAAAACCAGCAAGAAACTTGCTGGGAGATATTTTTTTGCCGAGGAAACCGGTCGTGTGTACATTTTCGTTGAGGAAACTGTTGAGAAACTCGACGAGCCAAAAAGAGAGCATGTTCTCTATTTCCTCGACGGGAATGGAGAAACTTGCCTTGTCGAGTTCCTTGACAGCCTAACAAGGAACTTGATGAGGAAAACGATGTGTTTCGCCCGTCGAGTTCCTCGGTCGTGTGTACGAGGATTTTGGTCGGCATTTTTATGGAAATAAATAAAATGAAACACATAGGCAACCTATGTTATGCTATAGGGATGCAGCAACTGTACTAACACAACCACAGGTCCTAATTTGACAGCCGCGTGGATGCACGTCTACGGCCCCAAACACATACAGTATGCATTCAGGACCACGCATCCACACCTGTAAAAATTAGGACTTGCGGCTGTGTTTGTAGAGCCATTGTATCCCCAGGGAGTGACTGGTGGCTCCAGATGCACAAACTGCTCATTAAATGGTCAATCCACCCTTGCTGGGCCTATATTAACCCTCCTAGTGGTATTCCCGAGTCTGGCTCGGGGTGAGATTTTTATACCAAAATCGGTATCCCCGAGCCAGACTCGGGCTTGCCTCGCTGCAGCCAGAGACAAAGTTATTTACCTTGTCCCTGGATCCAGCGATGCCACCGCGCTGTGTGAGCGAGCGGGACCTCGCTCGATTCACACAGTGTCCTCCTGTGCCGCCGATCTATGCTCCCTGCGACGTTACGCCGCACAGGGTCGAAGAACGGCGCCAAATTCAAAAAAGTAAACAAACACCTTACATACAGTATACTGTAATCTTATAGATTACAGTACTGTATGTAAAAAATACACACCCCCCTTGTCCCTAGTGGTCTGCCCAGTGCCCTACATGTTCTTTTATATAATAAAAACTCTTCTTTCTGCCTGCAAACTGTAGATTGTCCATAGCAACCAAAAGTGTCCCTTTATGTAAAAAATGGTTTTAGAACAGCTAGGAAACAGCGATAATAAATTATAATCACTTGCAGAATTGTGCGATAGCGATTTGTGGGGAAATTCGTCATAAAAAAATGACAGCGACAATTCTGCAACTGAGTAAATTTCAGTGATTTTGAGTTGATTACATTATTGAATGATTTTTATTATAATTATATTATTACTTGTTATAATTATTTATAATTATTTATTATTATATAATTTATAATTGTGCTTTTAAAAAAAATTCATACCCGGGATGCCTACTAGACTCTTGTTTGGTCAGATTTAAGTGAGTTATTCTTAAGAATTACAGGCCTACAGTATAAAATGCCAAATTTCCGTGCAAATAATGGTACCGCTTTCAGCACCTTTTTTCTGAAAGAATCACACCGCCGGGGAGGTAGGGGCCTGGAGCTGCTGCTCCAATGGCCCCTACATTAATCCGGCCCTGTCTATAGCTCTAATGGCGATAGCTCAAACTATTCAACTGACTGTTAAATCTAAAATAATAAATGTTACAATATGTAACATAATAAACAGAAAATGTGTATCTGCAACCATAGCTCACTGTAGATTTTCTATGAAGTCAATAGAGAGAAGTTGTTGTTGAAGTAGAGCAAGAGGACCCTCAAAGGCTATATCACTGTAATGACGATGACCTAAAAGCCTACAATAGTTGGAACAATTGCCTCTGTAATGTATCTGTTCTGTTAGATAATAGTTTGGTCATCCATAGCATTCCTTAGGGGGGGGGGTTGTAAAGGTTTGTTTTTTATTTTCTACATAGGTTCCTTTAAGCTTGTGCATTGTTGGTTCACTTACATTTTCTTTAGATTTCCCTTCTAAATGTTTGTATTCTTTGTTTTCTTTGTCTGAATTTCTCACTTCCTGTTCCTCCTCAGTAAGCTGTTCTGGCTGACTAACCACCGCTCGGATGATGGTGGCAAGCTTACTGAAGAGGAACAGGAAGTGAGAAATTCAGACAAAGAAAAAAAACATTTAGAAGGGAAATCGAAGGAAAAGATTTAGTGAACCAACAATGCACTAGCTTAAAGGAACCTATTTAGAAAATAAAATACAAACCTTTACAACCCCTTTAATTCCCTGTGGCCACTTGCTATTTATATATCTAGAACCACTGGTGCATTTAGGGCACTTATGATTGCTAACAAGCCTGAATCAATTCTATGCAGTTTGGAATAACTTGGAATAAATACATGCAGGAATAAACCAAGGTCTCTGGACGTACAGCTGGCCAAAGGGCATTAGAGAATGATTTACAAAGCTACTATCCAAAAACAAAACCCCTTATTTTTGGAACTTGTCTTGACATGTAGTTACCTTCTGTTTTAGGCTGCATTCACACCTAATCGCGGCGTTTTGTCCCGCGAATTGCGGGGACAAATTGCAGTGTTTTGTACCGCGATTTTAACCCCCATTAACCCCCAGGTCCACATCTCCTATGCCGAACGCCGAAGCCGCCTGAAAAAAAGGGTCCGGGACTTGTTTTGAGCTTCAGGCGTTCAGCGTTTCGGCGTTCGGCGTGGAGATGTGAACCATCTCCATAGAGGGCAATGGTATTTCTCCCCTCCAGCGTATCGAGCGTCGGGCGTAAATACGCCTAAGTGTGAATGGAACCTTAAAATAAGCTCTACTGAGCTTCAGTGGAAGACTTGCAGGTTCTTTTTGGCCCTCCTCACTCAAACCTGGTTATCCTTTCTCATTGTTCCCCCCAAGCCCTACATCATAGAAACCATTGTTTATATGCATTGAGCTGACTAAATGGCTCTATGATATTTTGCTAAATGGTGCTGTAAGCCAATGGTTCTGGATATACAGTATAGTTGGCTAAGAAATTAAAAGGAATCATTTGCATGGCTCTGTTTACCTCCCCATAATCTGCCTGCTTATATAATATAAAGGCAAGGGAGACAGTGGTCCTATACATTTTTTGCAGCGCCTTCATATCATTATGTCCCTGAAGTACAGGAATAAAGCTAAGCTCAGTGGTAGTGCGAAGTGTGATAAGCAAGGAATGTTCCCTACCACCCTTGGAATAGTGTTCTGTCTAAAATAAAAGCCATACAAGGAGTTGGAATTACAGCAGGCTGATAACCAAATGCTTTAATAGGAAAGTATTCTAACATGACAAAAGGGCAGGACTTACTCAAAGCAAAGTTTTTCTCTCTGCATTTTGAAGAAAGACTGGACTGGGACAGTGTGCAGAATAATACACCTATGTTCATATACTGGTTTATTTAAAAAAAAACAATTAAGGCTGGCAATTCATTATACAAATTTCTTGTACAATTTTCATTTAGATTTACCAAAACCATATTATATGAGGTCAAACCAAAACAGCCTTGTACACACGACCCACGACCGGTTTTCCCGGCAGGAAAACTGCCAGGAGAGCTTTTGGCCAGGAAAACCAGACGTGTGTATGGCCGCGTACACACGATCGGTTAAACAGAGGACAACGGTCTGAAGGACTGTTTTCATCGGTCAAAACCGATCGTGTGTGGGCCCCATTGGTTATTTAACCATTGGTTAAAAAAAAGCCAACTTGCTTTAAATTTAACCGATGGATTCCTAACCGATAAGTCAAAACCGATCGTTAGTAGGCACGACTATCGGTTAAAAATCCACGCATGCTCAGAATCAAGTCGACGCATTCTTGAAAGCATTGAACTTCATTTTTTTCAGCACGTCGTTGTGTTTTACGTCACCGCGTTCTGACACGATCGGTTATTTAACCAATGGTAGGAGAGCTGCCGCTCCAGGTGAGCACACTAAAATAATCAATGTCCACTCAGGAACCAGTGGGTGCCGGCAATGCACGGGATGGTGTGTAGGCGCGACGGACCATCAGTCAGCTTCATCGGTTAACCGATGACAACAGTCCTTCAGACCGTTCTCATCAGATGGACTGATCGTGTGTACGAGGCTTGTTTTCCCGTCAGGAAAACAGCTGGGAATCCTGGCGGGAAAATAGAGAACCTGCTCTCTATTTTCCCATCGGGATTTCCAGCGTTTTTTTCCCAGCCAGATCTACTACTTACCTATGGGAAACACTTACAAGGCAGTGCTGATGGAGCACAGGCCAGGATTCCCAGCCAAATCTTCATGGCAGTTTTCCTGCCGGGTTCTCGGCTTTCCGCTTGGTTTTCTCGGCAGACTTTTTACCGCCAAGAAAACAGTGTATATGCAATCAGGCAGGTCATAGTTGCACCACATAGTTAAAGGCAGATTTAAAGGAAGTTGAATAAGAAAATTGTATAATGTAACAGGAAGTGAGAAATTCAGACAAAAAAAAAAACATTTAGAAGGGAAATCGAAGGAAAAGGTAAGTGAACCAACAATGCACTAGATTAACCACTAGCTGACAGCCGTACGACTTTGTACGGCCTCAGCGCGGCTCCCAAACTCTAACAGGCCGTCTTTTTACGGCCTCCCCTTTGCACGTTCCCCGCGCGCGCTCCCGAGCGCGCAGCGGGGAACTGCTGTGCTGGCCGTGTCCCTTAGACACAGCCAGTCACAGATCGCCGTGAACGGCCAATCGGAGCGGCCGTTTCCTAGGCGATCTGTGCGGCCAATGAGAGATGATCTCATATGTTTACATATGAGATCATCTCTCATTCCCGGCTCTCGCAGACAGCGGTGCTGTCAGGGGAGAGAGGAGACGGATCTGTGTCTCTTGTACATAGAGACACAGATCGGTCACCCCCCCCAGTCACCCCCCTCCACACACAGTTAGAACACTAATTAGGGAACACACATTTAACCCCTTCCTCACCCCCTAGTGTTAACCCCTTCCCTGCCAGTCACATTTATACAGTAATTAGTGCATATTTATTTATTTATTTATTTTTTTTACTAAAAATATGTAGAATACGTATCGGCCTAGACTGAGGATAAAAAAAAACGTAAAAAAAAAATTGAGCTATTTATTATAGCAACAAGTAAAAAATTTTTTTTTTTTTTCAAAATTGTGGCTCTATTTTTGTTTATAGCGCAAAAAATAAAAACCGCAGAGGTGATCAAATACCACCAAAAGAAAGCTCTATTTGTGGGGAAAAAAGGACGTTAATTTTGTTTGGGAGCCACGTCGCACGACCGTGCAATTGTCAGTTAAAGCGACGCAGGGCCGAATCGCAAAAAGTCCTCTGGTCAGGAAGGGGTTTAAGTGCCCACTGCCCAGTAAGGAAGTGGTTAAAGGAACCTATTTAGAAAATAAAAAACAAACATTTACAACCCCTTTAAAGAAGGGAACTACAACAAATGTCCACCACTAAATGAGCACTTTGTGAGAAAAGGCGCTAGCAGGTGATCAAGTTATTAAGCCTAGGTCCACACTGCAGCAATACGATTTTAGTCTGATTTTCAATGCAATTATATAGTGCAACTTGGATGTAGTTTGCATATTCTATGGGGCCCAAAGAATCGCAACAAAGTAGTAGAGGAAAATCGCGCCATGCATTAATGTGAATGGGTATCATTGAAACAATGTGATTTCCCTCATCATGCGATTCTGTGCGGCTCATGTTGTGTCTGAATTTGCACTAGTGTGAAGGGAACTTAAACAAATATAAGGGTTAGCGAAACACAAACCACTTGAATTTGAATGTATAGTTATACTGATATATTTCATTCAGAAAGTAGATATGGCCTAACCCAGTCTTTGTGTTGGTTATCATTACAGATTTCAGCTTTGTAAATGACTTGCATACAAGGTCTTTGCTTTCCTAAATAGGTCATCACCTACATGGTGTCTGCCATTGGTTGCTTTTCCTTCTGAAACGCTAACCACCTGGCTGACGTGCTCACTTTTTGTCCCCAATACTTTTAGGTCACTGACTGAGATAAGGAAATGCCAGTCCCGACTTCGGCGGCGATTTCAGAGACATCTGTGTGGGTTTATGCGCAGATGTCTATTGAAATTGCAACATGAAGTCGCCAAAAGTAGTACAGAAACTACTTTTGGGAATCGGTTCAGCGCTGCAAATGCAGTGTCGCACAGATTCGGATGTGCCGTTGCCAGTAGCCGCCGATTTGGCATGCGATTTGACATGTCAAATCTCATGCCAAATCGCTGAAATGTGAACCAGGGCTCAATAGAAGTTATAAATGGCATTCTCTATGTTGCTCCATTGTGTCAACATTCGGTTGCAGTATCCACAATTATCTTTGGTCTGTTATTTTGACAGCAACCTCTAGATGAGAAAGCAGAAGCATTACCGTAGAATTGTTTTATTTTTTTATTTTCCTAAAGCGTTAATAATCCAAAAACAAAAAATGTATATTATTGCAGCTTACCAATCCTTAACCACTTCAATACTGGGCATTTTCACCCCCCTCCTGCCCAGGCCAATTTTCAGCTTTCAGCACTGTAACATTTTGAATGACAGTTGCGCAGTCATGCAACACTGTACCCAAAAGAAATTTTCCCCAAAAGTGGGTTTACAACCACTTTAACAATGCTGCTGTCCAAAGGTGTCTTTGTTTCTCCTCCATCCAGAGTGGAGGACAGGAAGTGTGTTACTGGCCAGACCAGGTAAAAATAGAGAAAAAAAGCTTAAAAGAAAAGCTTTCTTTTGGTGGTATTTGATAACCTCTGCGTTTTTTTGTTTTTTTTGCGCTATAAACAAAAAAAGAGCAACAAGTTTAAAAAAAACACAATATTTTTTATTGTTTGTTATAATAAATATTCCATTTTTTTTTACAATTTTTTTCCTCAGTTTAGGCCGGTATGTATTCTTCTACATATTTTTGGGGAAAAAAATCTCAAGAAACTTATATTGATTGGTTTGCGCAAAAGATATAGCGCCTACAAAATAGATTTTTGATTTATGGTATTTTTATTGATATTTATTTTTTACTAGAAATGGAGGTGATCTGCGATTTTTATCGTGACTGACATTAGGACGGACAGATCAGACACTTTTGACAATATTTTAGGACCAGTGACATTTATACAGCGATCAGTGCTATAAATATACACTGATTACTGTATAAATGTCACTGTCAGGGAAGAAGTTAACACTAGGGGGCGATCAAGGGGCTAAATGTGTTACCTAGAGCGTGATTCTAACTGTGGGGGGAGGGGGATCGCTGTTCCTATATACTAGGAACACACAATCTGTCTCCTCTCCCCTGACAGGACATAGATCTGTGTGTTTTCAAACACAGATCTACGCTCCTGCTCTGTCACGAGTGATCGCAGGTTCCCGGCGGGAAGCTGATGATGCCATATTACGCTCGCCCAGGATGGGAGATCCCATCGGTGGACGTCATATTTCAATGGGCAGGATGGGAAGTGGTTAAATGTGGTGAATGCATTAATTTTCTTTTAAGCTTTTTTCCTCTATTTTGACCTGGTCTGGCCAATAACACACTTCCTGTTTTAGGGTGTCCTCCACTCTGGATGGAGGAGAAACAAAGACACCTTTGCACAGCAGCATTGTTAAAGTGGTTGTTAAACCCACTTTTGCAAGTTACACCTACAGGTAAGCCTAGATTAAGGCTTACCTGTAGGTGTTAGCAATATCTCCTAAACCTGCATGGTTTAAGAGATATTCGTCGAATGACAGGACCGCTGTCTACGGCACATGCGCTGTAGACAACGGCGCGCAGGCGCACTGACAGTAAACTCGGCAATGCCAAGTTTGACAGCTCTCGCGCACATGCGTGGAGTGACGTCATCGCCACACTTGCCAATCACATTGCCAGAGCGCCGATACCTGGAAGTAACCTCCTGGGAGCGATCGATGCGGCCAGAGGACGGATTTGTGGGCTTCGGTCTAAGGTAAGTAATGCATAATGAGCTAGTATGCTAGTCATACTAGCTCATTATGGCTTTGTCTTGCAGGTTGCTTTTTTTTCAGTGTTTACAACCACTTTAATTTGTGGATAGAGTAGCACTAGCACATTTATATTAAAAAAAACTGCAGCTCAGTTACCTGTTTTTAATTCCCCCTGGCAACCATTATGCAAGAGTACTAACATAGAAAACAAAAGCAGCCACCACATCTAAGAAATGGTAAATTGCAATATAATAATACGTTTTGTTTATGGATTTTATACCATTTTTATTCCCATATTTTCAGTTATTATATCCCTCAGATAATTCAGCTAAACATTCCACTGCATTCCACTGCAAAATACAATAAAACAAAAAAAATACAACCAAACTATTTTGATTTAAAAAGTCAGTAGTTATATTGTATCTGTATTTTTTATCCTTTCAGCACCTGTTCCTACCATGTCAGATACCGAGGAAATAATAGAAGAATACGAGTATGTATTTTATTTTATTTGCTTTAGAATGTACTAAATGTGAAAGTGCATGTCTAGTATATATTGGTCGTCACACTATAACATGTTGTCATCAGATATTTATCATGACAGAAATGACAGGAAAAACTTTATTAAGACTATGTAAGCAGAGACATAATTCATTGTGGCCATTACACAAAGCTCCCACTCTCCCAGTAGCAGCTATTTGGAGTTTACGGAAAATGTAAGCACATTTAGATGAACTTTCCCATATCCTAGCTCTTACCTAGAAAATTGGACTTGGTGATCTTGCCTGTAACCAGTTAGAACTGATCCTGATCGGTTAAAGAAGCGGACCTAAAACCTATTAGCTGAGTATTGAAATCATGCTTTGGACGCTTTTTGGATACAGCAAATGGCTTTACTTTTATGGAGAATGGCAGAACATATCTTACAGCATGGAACAGGAACAAGGAGGATACAAGTGCCTGCTTAGATACAGAAGGTACATCCTGTGATTACATTACTACGGAGAATACACACTATAATACTGCAGTGCCACCTACTGGTATAGATAGGTAGAATGCATATATATTTCACAATATAGAAAAGCTACTTGATGTTGCTTCTTCCATCAAACCTTCACCTGCTTGTTGATGTTAATGTGCCTATGCAATAAGAAGGCTTCACAAGCAGGACCTTCATGTGGCTTGTTGGTGGTTCTGTTTGCAGAGTAACATTGAATGCTGGGGGCTGGAACACCCAAACAAGTACTGTTGGAAAGAGTGATTTCCTACTGATGATTCCTGCATAGTTTCAGCTGTGGCTTTATCCAGCCAGTAGGAAAGCGACCAAAGGAAAGTGACCACAACACTAATGCTGGGAGTTTTTTCCAAATACCACTGACACCAACAATGGGCTATGTGTCTCCATTCTTCCCAATGACAATGATGATAGGGCAGAATTTAAATCACTGACACTGATAATGGGGAACTATTCCACTCACTGATGCCAACAATGGAATTTTCTTCCACTGACACCAATGAATGGACACCATTACTCCCAATGGAACCAAATATAAGGCACTTTTAATGACACCAGCGATGTGCCACTATTTCTCTTACTGACCCCAATGATGGGTACCATTCCTCCCACTGACACAAGGATTGGGCACTATTCCTCCCACAACAATAGGTTACTATTCCACTGATACCAGCAGCAGGTCACTATTTCTCCCACTGACACAGATAATGTGGCATTATGCCTCCCACTCATAGGTGTGCACACAGGGTGTGCCAGATGTGCCTGGGTATACCCCAATCACCCCATGCGGAACAGATTCCACTGATCACTCAGTGTTCATTCATAGCTAAAGAATAGCAACCTGTGTTTACTATGCTTCCGTTTGTAAAAGAAAAGGAAGCTGCTCACGATAGAACACTTCCCATTTATTCATTGTCTAGTGCAGCTGAGGCTGCAGAGAATGGAACTGGGGAACCTCTGTTCTCAGTCCATTTTTCTGTCTCGAAAGTCAGACATCAGGGGTCTGTTTTTACTCCTGATATTTCACCAAAGCCCCCCAATAGAACTCCTAAAAAAATGTAAAAATAATCATATTTAAAACAATTATATAATAATAATAATAATAATAATAATAAAAAAATAATAGTGACACTGTCCACTGTCCTACTGACAGCAATCTCTGCCCTACTGACACTGCTTAAATTATACCGTCCACTGTTCTACTGACCCCATCCATGTTTTAATACATTTTAAAATATGTGTCAATATTTGTGTGTGTATATATGTATATACAAATATATATACATACATACATACATACATATACAGTATCTCAAAAATGTGAGTACACCCAGCACATTTTTGTAAATATTTTATTGTATCGTTTCACGTGACAACCAGTGCTTTAAGTGGGCCGGAACGCGGCGGTACCCAGTACCGCCACTTCCAAAAATGGCCCTCGAGAGTACCAGCACCTCTCCGTGCGCCCAGTACGTGGGTTTCCGGTACCGGAACGCAGCGGAGAGCTAGCTACAGCATTGTAGTCAGGGGCGTCTCCAGGGTGGGGCCTGAGCGGGCCACGTCCCCCCCAATTTTACTGTGTGCCCCCCCAAGTAATGTTGTCTGTTTGTATTGCAGACAGACCGCGAAACAATAGCCGCCGCGGCTGTCCGCGATCCGTCTGCGGCGCTGAATGACGGAATCATGACTGTTATTGTCATGTGACGTCGCCACAGTGCCGCTAATTATCATGGGAGTTGTAGTCTCCGCGGCCGTGCGGGCGGCGTCGGCTACGTGCTTGAGTCAAGCTCAGCCTGCTCCCGGGGGGTGGAGACGAGTCAGTCAGTTACTGTGAGAGCAGCGGAGCCAGGCCGCGTGCTAGACCAGACCTCCCATTTGCCCGCCGACTTCAGTGCCTGCCTCGCTCTGCTGCCACAAGGTAGGTCAGGAAAAAATGTCATTTGATGGCAATTGGAAATACCATTTTATTGGTGGTGATGGACAATTTTCATTTCTGTTAGCTCCCTCCCTCCATGTTACCTCCATGAGAGCTCATTATATATATATATATATATATATATATATATATATATATATATATATATATATATCAGTATTGGGGGGGGGAGCACCGGCGCCTAATAGAGTACCGGCACCTCTTTTGGCCCACTTAAAGCACTGGTGACAACACTGAATAAATGACACTTTTTCTACAATGTAAAGTAGTGAGTGTACAGCTTGTATAACAGTGTACATTTGCTGTCCCCTTAAAATAACTCAACACACAGCCATTAATGTCTAAACCACTGGCAACAAAAGTGAGTACACCCCTAAGTGAAAATGTCAAAATTGAGCCCAAAGTGTCAATATTTTGTGTGGCCACCATTATTTTCCAGCACGAAGTTCACCAGAGCTTCAAACGTTGTGGCTGGCGTCCTCTTCCACTCCTCCACGACATTATGGAGCTGGTGAATGTTATGGACCTTGCGCTCCTTCACCTTCCATTTGAGGATGCCCCACAGATGTTCAATAGGGTTTAGGCCTGGAGACATGTTTGGCCAGTCTATCACCTTTAGGGCCCTTTCACACGGGGCTATCTGTGTGTGGGCTCCGCTTTAGCTCAACGGGGATCGCTCCGTCGATCCCCACTGAGCAGGCAGAAGACAGGTCTGCATACTGTGCAGGGACCGACCTGTCAGAGTGCCGCTCCCCCCAATGGGGGATTGGATGACGATGGACTGTAGAGTTCATCGTCATTCAATCCGATCCGCCAGAAGGATGGAAAAGTAGGGTTTTCCTCCCTCACACTTTGGCGGATCGGAGCGGGTCGGATGTCAGCGGGCATGTCACCGCCTGACATCCATGGCTTCATAGAGGAGCACGGAGCGCCCGTTCAGGTCCACCTAAAAAACTGAACGGTCCGCCTGTGTGAAGGGGCCTTTACCCTCAGCTTCTTTAGCAAGGCAGTGGTCGTCTTGGAGGTGTGTTTGGGGTCGTTATGTTGAAATACTCCCCTGTGGCCCAGTTTGCGAAGGGAGGGGGTCATGCTCTGCTTCAGTATGTCGCAGTACATGTTGGCATTCATGGTTCCCTCAATGAACTGTAGCTCCCCAATGCCAGCAGCACTCATGCAGCCCCAGACCATGACACTCCCACCACCATGCTTGACTGCTGTAGGCAAGACACACTTGTCTTTGTACTCCTCACCTGGTTGCTGCCACACACACTTGACACCATCTGAAACAAATACGTTTATCTTGGTCTCATCAGACCACAGGATGTGGTTCCAGTAATCCATGTCCTTAGTCTGCTTGTCTTCAGCAAACTGTTTGCAGGCTTTCTTGTGCATCATCTTTAGAAGAGGCTTCCTTCTGGGATGACAGCCATGCAGACCAATTTGATACAGTGTGTGGCGTATGGTCTGAGCACTGACAGGTTGAACCCCCACCCCCTCAACCTCGGCAGCAATGCAGACAGCACTCATACATCTATTTCACAAAGACAACCTCTGCATATGACGCTGAGCATGCGCACTCAGCTTCTTTGGTCGACCATGGCAAGGCCTGTTCTGAGTAGAACATGTCCTGTTAAACCCATGTATGGTCTTGGCCACTGTGCTGCGGCTCAGCTTCAGGATCTTGGCAATCTTCTTATAGCCTAGGCCATCTTTATGTAGAGCAACAATTCTTTTTTTCAGATCCTCAGAGAGTTCTTTGCCATGAGGTGTCATGTTGAACTTCCAGTGACAAGTATGAGAGAGTGAGAGCGATAACACTAAATTTAACACACCTGCTCCCCATTTACACCTGAGACCTTGTAACACTAACAAGTCACATGACACCGGGGAGGGGAAGTGGCTAATTGGGCCCAATTAGGAAAGTTTCACTTAGGGGTGTAATCACTTCTGTTGCCAGTGTATTAGACATTAATGGCTGTGTGTTGAGTTATTTTGCGGGGACAGCAAATTTACACTGTTATACAAGCTGTACACTCACTACTTTACATTTTAGCAAAGTGTAATTTCTTCAGTGTTGTCACATGAAAAGGTATAATAAAATATTTACAAAAATGTGAGAGGTGTACTCACGTTTGAGAGATACTGTATATAAACAGTTATTGTTGTTTGTGATTTGGGGTGCACATTCTAATGCAATAGGCTGCAGGACACACCAATGCTTCCACTGACACCAAGAACAAGGCAATGTTCCTCCCACTAATACCAGTGATGGGGAATTGTTCCACTCACTGATGCCAGCAATGAGACCCTTTTTCTTCCACTGAAACCAATAATGATGCACTATTTTCTATTCACGCTAGCTACAGCTTACCCCCCCCCCCCCCCCCCAACAGTAAGATGGACAGTAAACTGGACCCATTTTTTAAGAGGTAAAAACAGGGGGCCAGATCCACAAAGAAGTTACGTCGGCGTATCTATTGATACGCCACGTAACTTCTAGGATGCCCCGTCGTATCTTTGTTTTGTATCCACAAAACAAGATACGACTGAATGGGGGCTAGATCCGGCTGACGTACGTCTTAGTACGCTGTCGGATCTTGAGGGTTATTTACAGAGAGTTAGGCCGGCGTATCAGTAGATACGCCGACCTAACTCGGAATCTACGCCGACGCAAATTTAAGCGTATTCTGGAAACCAGATATGCTTAAATTAGGCTCAGATACGAGCGGCGTAAGTGTCTTACACTGTCGTATCCTAAAGTGCAATTCTTAGGCTGACCGCTAGGTGGCGCTTCCATTGCGGTCGGCCTAGAATATGTAAATGAGTAGATACGCCGATTCATGAACGTACGCTTGCCCGACGCAGTAAATATACGCCGTTTACGTAACGCACTTTTGGGCCTAAAGTTATTCCATCAAATAGCTGGAATAGTAATGTTAAGTATGGCCGTCGTTCCCGCGTCGAAATTTGAAAATTTTACGTTGTTTGCGTAAGTCGTCCGTGAATAGGGATTTACGCCCACGTCGAAACCAATAGGACCGTGTGGCGTACTTTGCGGCAATGCACACTGGGATATGTACACGGACGGCGCATGCGCCGTTCGTAAAATACGTCAATCATGTCAGGTCACCCCCTATTAACATAAAACACGCCCCCTCAGCCGAATTTGAATTAGGCGCCATTACGCCCACCCGATTTACGCTACGCCGCCGTAACTTAGCAGGCAAGTACTTTGTGAATCATGTACTTGCCTCGCTAACTTACGGTGGCGTAGTGTAAACACGATACACTACGCTGCCGCAACGCTACGCCTGCCTACCTGAATCTAGCTACTTAGGTGCATATTTACGCTGGCCGCTAGGTGGCGCTTCCGTTGATTTCCGCGTAACAGTATGGAAATTAGCTAGATGCGCCGATTCTCAGAACGTACGTCCGGCCGGCGCATTTTTTTACGTAGTTTACGTAAGGCTTTTTTCGGCGTAACGTTACCCCTGGGTCTATGCGGCATACGCAATGTTAAGTATGGACGTCGGACCAGCGTCAAATTTTCCGATGTGTACGTCGTTTGCGTAAAACATTCGCGAATAGGGCTTTGCGTAAATTACATTCACGTCGAAAGCATTGACTATTTGCGATGTGATTTCGAGCATGCGCACTGAGATACACTCACGGACGGCGCATGCGCCGTTAAAAAAAGAACGTCATTTACGTGGGGTCAAGTGGAATTAACATAAAACACGCTCACATCTTTGTCATTTGAATTCCGCGCCCTTATGCCGACACATTTACGCTACGCCGCCGTAACTTTAGACGCAAGTGCTTTGTGAATACAGCACTTGCCTCTCAAAGTATCGTAGCGGCGTAGCGTAACTTCGATACGCTACGCCTGCTTAAAATTACGCCGATCTACGTGGATCTGGCCCAGGCTTTTTTTCAAAGAGTATGAGGCAAGATATTACAAAAATGACAAAGAAATCTATTACTACACTGTCTGTCTTTCTCTTTGACAGACAGCAGAGGGAGACATACCAATGTACTATACATTATTGTTCCACAGAGAGAAGGGATGACAATATCCTCACATGTAGTGTGCATGTGGATATTATAAAGTAAAGAGAGGGTGCCACGTCCTAGTATAAATGATAAAGGAGATAACTAAGGGCTAGTTTTTGGACTTTTTAGGCACGATTTGGTTGGTCAGAATATATTTACTCAAGAAAAGATTTTCTCTAAAAAGTAGGTATGTTTATTTAGATATAAAATATCGTAATATGTAGAACAAATAAAGAAGAAAAAGTATTGCCGTTTCCAGCACAAAAAACTATCTAAGAGGCTAACTAGGCAAGCCTATCCATAAACATTGACAGGAATTATACATAAAATATAACAATGTATCCACAATGAGATTGAACACTTCCAGAAGGATTTGGAATAAAGTGCATAAACATAATTAGTAATCCTGTCAAGTTGTGGAAATGCAGGCAAAGATATGTCTGCGGTGGTTTGGCTTGCTGCGTTGGTAGACTCGGCCGGTTTCGCGCTTTAGCAGCGCTTCCTCACGGAGTCAGCAGTGTAGTTTTAAAGACAGTATTGGTTGTTAGGGGGATCGATACATAAATTTTCTGGCAATAATAAAGGAAGAAACAGACTGTGTCCGGGCTGCTGGACGTTGTAAGGGGTATAGGGGAAACGACCCAAATAAAAGAAAAAGTAACAGTCTTCAATGAAGGAGGGCAGGGCTTGAGGAAAGGAAAGAAGGGAGAGAGTAAACAGTACCCTCTATCAATCCTCAATAAATGCTACACTTCCTGGTAGCAGAAGTGAGCAACCAGAGCTGGGTGCCGGCTGATAGCCAAGTATTAAGGCAGTGGTAAGCCTGGTTCAATATATGCGACAGCGATCTCCTCCACAAGTCTCCCGAGAGACTGCAGCCTACTGTCTTTAAAACTACACTGCTGACTCCGTGAGGAAGCGCTGCTAAAGCGCGAAACCGGTCGAGTCTACCAACGCAGCAAGCCAAACCACCGCAGACATATCTTTGCCTGCATTTCCACAACTTGACAGGATTACTAATTATGTTTATGCACTTTATTCCAAATCCTTCTGGAAGTGTTCAATCTCATTGTGGATACATTGTTATATTTTATGTATAATTCCTGTCAATGTTTATGGATAGGCTTGCCTAGTTAGCCTCTTAGATAGTTTTTTGTGCTGGAAACGGCAATACTTTTTCTTCTTTATTTGTTCTACATATTACGATATTTTATATCTAAATAAACATACCTACTTTTTAGAGAAAATCTTTTCTTGAGTAAATATATTCTGACCAACCAAATCGTGCCTAAAAAGTCCAAAAACTAGCCCTTAGTTATCTCCTTTATCATTATTGTTCCACAGTGCATGGAGCATTGTAAAGGACTAACAAAAAAAAAAAAATTGCTTCATGTAATACATTCCCCTCCATTCTATTGTTTCCCTGTGTTATCTTTAGAGAAAGTCTGGGTACTTTATTTTAGATTTGTTTGGTATATCTGCAGTCAGGACAAATAGGAATAAAGTTAAGCAACTATTACATTTTTTTTGAGTAGTTTCCTGATTTACAAAATAATTTTTTCTATGTATGTTCCAAAAAGAAATGCAAATCTATCATAAAATAATTTTTTTTTTTTCTTGTTACAACAATTATTACCAATTTAATCTGCACACTGTGGACACAAAGATATGAAAGAGCCCCAGTCATGGAGGCGTTAAGCAAGCCATTTGCAATACATATGGCTAGATTCAGGTAGGGCAGCGTAACTTTGTACGGGCGTAGCGTACGGTATTTACGCTACGCCGCCGCAAGTTAGAGAGGCAAGTGCTGTATTCACAAAGCACTTGCATCCTAAGTTACGGCGGCGTAGCGTAAATGTGCCGGCGTAAGCGTGCCTAATTCAAATGAGGAAGAGGTGGGCGTGTTTTAGGGAAATTAAGCATGACCCCACGTAAATGACGTTATCAACGAACCGCGCATGCGCCGTCTGTGGACGTATCCCAGTGCGCATGCGTCGGATAGAATGCCTAAGATACGTCGAACACTGCCTACGACGTGAACGTAACTTACGCACAGCCCTATTCACGTACGACTTACGCAAACTACGGCTTGTTCCGATGTCCATACCTTACATGGGCCGCGCCACCTAGGGAGCAGCTTTATCTTTACGCCGGCGTATCTCTTGCGTAACGGCGTAACTAATAGCGACGGGCGCACGTACGTTCGTGAATCGTCGTATCTTGCTCATTTGCATATTTGACGCGGAAAACAACGGAAGCGGCACCTAGCGGTCAGCGTAAATATGCACCCTAATATACGGCGGCGTAGGAGACTTACGCCGCTCGTATCTAAGCCTAATTTAAGCGTATCTGGTTTCCAGAATACGCTTAAATTTACGACGGCATAGATTCAGAGTTACGACAGCGTATCTACTAATACGCCGCCGTAACGCTCTCTGAATCTAGCTAATAGTTGTTAGAAAATCTAAAGGAGATTGTACAGACATTAGACAATAACTGAAATGTGTAAAGCCAGCCAGTTTCATTGTCAAACTTCAGCAGCTTTGAGGCTGTAGATAGATAGAGGTGTTTGCTTTATATAGATGCCAAGTTTTTCTGGCCACTGTCTTGGTAATGAAAACAGAAGCTATTACTAATGGTACATTTTCTTCTTGTCATTGGCAACCGAACAACTTCTATCATTTTTGCAAACCAGGTTTAAAATTAAAATTAAGCTGATCGGTTACTCTATCGCCTCGTACACACAGCCGAAAAAAATGTCAGACAGGCTTTTTTTCTAGGAAAGTCCGGCCGTGTGTAGCCTTCATCTGACTTTTTTTGTCGCAAGTCCGACGGACCTAAGATAGAGAACCTGTTCTCTTTCTTTCCGTCGGACTTCTGACGGACTCACGGCGGACTTTTGCATGGTCAAAAGTCTGACCGTGTGTACGAGGAATAAGTAACAGAAGATTTTTTTTCTTTCTCAAATATTTCATGCATCAGTTTAGAACCTCTGTCATATTTCTTTTGCTGTTTGTAGCCTCATTGACTAGATTTTGCTTCACTTCCTGTCCTGTGTACATTGTTGTCACCAGAGCAGGAAGAAGGGTCAACTCTCCAATGTACTATCAACAGTAATACAAAGTTGGTGATGCTTTTAACCTTTCTTCATGCTCTTTATCCCTCTTAGGGCATGTCAGTTGGGCAATTTATTTGCAGATCCATACTTTTTTTTAAAGCGATTTCTTGGCTAAATCATAAGGAATCACTAACTTACTCATTTACAGTGACTTGTAGCTTAGCAACTCAGCAATTGTGTTTGTGCAGCATTTCATGTCAATCTCACCACCGACAGTCACCATTTACCTCTAGGGCTCAGACACAAATTGCTGAAGGGAAGCAATTTGTAGCAGAGCATGCCAACCCAATGATGCAGCACTAGTTTACAGATTTTAACCAGTAACAGCAAAAAATAGCTTCTTAGAGAAAAACTAAGCAACTATGGTGAATAAATTATTAGCTACAAATTACTGTTTATCGTTGGCATTGGCATCAACCATCTATCCAGACCCTTAGTCCCCATGCACACAGGATATCCAGGGAACGAAAAAGAGGCATTAAAACACGCCCAAAACCACATTTTGCAATCACATTTAGACACATCAAGTGCTTGGTTGTTCATTAATTTTTTCTATCTCTAAACGCCTGTATGTGTGTATGGACACATAGGGGGTTATTTACTAATGGCAAATACACTTTGCACTACAAGTGCAAACAATGGCCCGGATTCACGTAGCACTTACGGCGTCATATCTCGAGATACGCAGCGTAAGTGTAAATGTGCGCCGTCATATCTATGCGCCATGCCCATAGAACTAGATACGCCTGAAAAAAGGCTTCCTCCGACCGACGTAACTTTCCTACGCCGGCGTATCTTGGGCGCATATTTACGCTGGCCGCCTCATTGCAAATATGAAAATGAGGGAGATAAGTCGATTCACGAACGTAGTTGCGCCCTGCGCATTAATATACGCGGTTTATGTAAGTCGTACGTCCGGCGTAAAGTTAAGCCTCATAAAGCAGGTTTAAGTCATGTTAAGGTATGGACCAGGGAACAGCCGTCGTATTTTACGTAGTTTACGTAGTAGTACGTGAATAGGGCTGGGCGTAGGTTACGTTCACGTCGTAGGCAGTGATTCGATGTATCTTAGGCGTTCGTTCCGACGTGATTCTGAGCATGCGCACTGGGATACGTCCAAGGGACGGCGCATGCGCCGTAGGTTAATCGTATCTTTATGACGCCTATTCCTTCATTTACATGGGGTCACGACTCATTAGCATGCCTCACGCCCACTTCCACCTACGCTGGCTTACCCCAGGGAAACCCAGCATAAGTTTGGGAGCGAGTGCTTTGTAAATACTGTGCTCGCCGCTCTGCGATACGTCAGCGTAGCGTATATTCGATACGCTATGCCGGCATAACTATGCGCCGTTCTACGAGAATCCGGGCCTATAAGTGCAAAGTGCACTTGAAATTGCACTCAAAGTGCACTTGGAAGTGTAGTCGCTGTAGATCCGAGGGGGACATGCAAGGAAAATAAAAAATTGCATTTTAGCTTGCACGATTGGATGATAAAATCAGCAGAGATTCCCCTCATTTCAGATCTACCACTTAGATTTAGAACGACTGCACTTAAAAGTGCAATTTCAAGTGCACTTTGCACTTTTAGTTTGCACTTGTAGTGCAAAGTGGATTTGCCTTTCGTAAATAACCCCCATAGACTAACATAGAGGGGCATTTAAGGGCAGAAAAAAAATGCAAGACACCTTTAGAGCAGGCAACCATAAAGGGGTGGAGATCTACCTGAATAACATGGGAGAAGTCAAAGATCACTGAGCACAGTGTCGCCTCGACACACATAAACCTCTAATTGCCGCACTACTGTGTCCCAATCGCAGTGCATTGCACAGCAATCATGGGTTTGAATCAGGTGCTGGAGGCGGCATCATATCGCCTCCTCGCCACCTGTCAAAGACACTTAGATCTTTTCAGAGGAGCATCAGTGCCTGCTGTACTTGTGAATGAGCAGCGGCACCCTTAGGGCTCGTTCACTGGTAAAGTTGGGGGGGGGGTGGGGAGTGGTAAAACCCTTTCAGAAAGTGCACCAAACCCACAGGATATAATAGAAGTCTATGGCTAAGTGCAGCAAAACCGCAGGAAAGCTGCAGGTACACTGCACTGCACATCAGTGTGAAAGCACCCATATGCCCAGTGTATTGCTTCACATTAACCTTAAAAACTCTTGTTTCCTGCTACTGGCACACCTCTGGAGACCACTTGCCAGGATAAGAAGTAGAGTGCAGTTGATATCACTTTGCATGGGACAGGAGCCATCACTACAGAGTAGGCATCGGCTTATGCGACACTTGCTCCCTACTACAGCTCCAACCTTACACGGTTGCATTGCACTCAGTTTGATGCTCAGGAATGGCAGGTTAGCAAGCCCAGACCACGATCTACCAGTCACCTGTCTGCGATCTACTGGTAGATCACAATCTACAGGTTGCTAACCCCACCTTAGATTGTCATCACCTGCAGGAAGTGAGGAAAATCTGGTCAGTTGAGCCACAGGGATTAATAAGAAGTGACTTAGCTTCTAAACGTCCCCCTTTATCTAAAACCATTATGTATTGGATGGAGTTCCACTTTAATATAGTTCACCCTGGAACATGGGACTTGCAGGAATTTGCTTGGTATGGTCTGGAAACTCTGCAGCTGGCAATATTCTTTAATGTATTTAATGTTGCGGCACAGCTATGATTTACATTTTAGATATTAAGGAGTTAACCTCTCAGTTTTAAGGTCTTTGTCAGAAACGCTCACACCTATATCATGCCCATGTCTACTGTCTCACACCTCCCTCTTTTAGTATGTCTCCTACCGCACCCAATATTTTCTCTTTCATTGTGTGAAAGTCTGTGAGATAAAGTGGTGAATCAGAGGCATCATCAGCGATGTACATAGTTTGGCATGCTGCCACTGTACCATCTGTTTATGAGTAGAATTCTCAGAATATAATTTTGTCATTTGTGACTAATCATTTTGGCTGAGATTTTACTATATGCTGTACATTCAGCTCATTTTCAGCTTGAATTTATAAGCAATTTAGCCATAGGGGGTGGTGTCATGCATTGCATCCTGATGATCTGGTTTGTTCACAGGGCTAATCCTACCTTGCGGGACATTAAGACTCTCAGGTTGGGTGGGGCACTTCTTTAGGGTACAGAGAAAAATATCTTATGTGGCCTTCTGGCACCCTATCACCATTGCCTCCTGGAAGATTGGAATACAGGGTGTAAGTTCTATGAGCTCTTTCATAAAAGTTCTACACAGGCCTACATTTTAAAGGATGGAAACTGTTCTTTTAGACAGAAAGTCAGGTTTGCTGTAAGGAGGAGTGACATCATAGTGACATCATTTCCACCTAGTTTAGAATAGGAATTATTTTAGGTGTAGAGTGTCGGTGAATTCCAGTGGGGAAAGAGGAAGTGGCAACTGTTTATCCTTAAATCGAATGATGGGTTTAGCTCCACTTTAAGATGGAATATTTTAAAATTCTTGCATGGGCCTAATTATGACATTAGCTTTTTTAATCAGCAATTTTATGCTCCATTCTCAGCTGAAAACAATATATTCTTTTTAATTCTATTTGTATTTAGTGGCAGGGATCCGTATCCTCTACTCACAGATAGGGTTGAGCGAACCCGAACTGTAAAGTTCGGGATCGGTACGGACTTTGGGTTTTTCCCGAACCCGAATAATTGAAAAAAGTTCGGGTCCGGGATCAAGGTTCGGGAAAAAAAAAATGCGCGGAGGTCCCCGTAAATTCAATAACCCTTTAGGTCTGGTATGGATATTCAGGGGAACCCCGCCGTCAATTTAAAACAAAAATGACGTGCGGTTCCCCCTAAATATCCATAACCAGACCCTTCAGGTCTGGTATGGATATTCAGCGGAACCCCGCTGTCAATTTAAAACAAAAATGACGTGCGGTTAATATCCATAACCAGACCCGTTATCCGAGCACGTTGACCTGGCCGGCCGCAGAAAAGAGGGGGGACAGAGTGCGCCCCCCCTCTCCTGAACCGCACCAGGCCACATGCCCTCAACATGGGGACACTGGGGAAGCCCAAGAAGAGGAAAGACCTCGGGCTTACCCAGTGACGTAGCAGAGGGTAAGTCAGAGGGTGCGGGGTCACGTGACGGGTGGCTCTGCCTCCTCTATATAAGAAATGTCACAGCTGCAGCGCGTCATTCGCTGGGCTGTGCCCAGCGGTGAGAGGAGGTCCGGGATGCTGCTGCGCTGGATGGATGGATCTTCTCATCGCCGGAGCGGAGATCACCCGACAAAGGATCTTCTCATCGCTGGAGATCACCCGCAGCCGTCGCAGGATCAGGACAACGCAGGAAGCCGGGAACGAGTGGATTTTTCACCGCTGGAGTTTTTTCTTTTTTTTTTTTTATTAATAAAGGACTTTATTCTACGGTGTCAGTGTGTTTTTTTTTTACAAGACTTTACACTTCCTTCGTGAAATGGTAGGGGTACAGTGTACCCCATTACCATTTCACACAGGGGGGGGTCAGGATCTGGGGGTCCCCTTTGTTAAAGGGGTCTTCCAGATTCTGATAAACCTCCCGCCCGCATACCCCCACAACCACCGGGCAAGGGTTGTGGGGATGAGACCCTTGTCCCCATCAACATGGGGACATCCTCCCCATCTTGAGGGCATGTGGCCTGGTGCGGTTCAGGAGAAGGGGGGGGCGCACTCTGTCCCCCCCTCTTTTCTGCGGCCGGCCAGGTCAACGTGCTCGGATAACGGGTCTGGTTATGGATATTTAGGGGGAACCGCACGTCATTTTTGTTTTAAATTGACGGCGGGGTTCCCCTGAATATCCATACCAGACCTGAAGGGTCTGGTTATGGATATTTAGGGGGAACCGCACGTAATTTTTGTTTTAAATTGACGGCGGGGTTCCCCTGAATATCCATACCAGACCTAAAGGGTCTGGTTATTGAATTTGCGGGGACCTCCGCGCATTTTTTTTTCTAAAAGTCCGTGTCCCATTGACTACAATGGGGTTCGGAGTTGGGGTTCCCGAACCCGAATTTTTTTTTTAAAGTTCGGGTTCGGACCCGAACCCGAACATCCAGGTGTCCGCTCAACTCTACTCACAAATGCTGGTAGCGTTTTGGCAGCTGATGCTGAAACTTCAAAATTTCAGAGTGCTTACAGGTCATGTGCCGCCTCTCACTGCAGATCACTAGGAAAAAATATTTGGTTTATCAATGCTTGATGCAAACCTGTAAAATTGAAATAAAAAGAAAACTGGCCGCACTGCTAGATTCCCATTATGCTGGTGCCCTCTGTGCATACCAAAGGCAAAGTGTCCTGCATGAGTCTCCTCTATGTGCGTGCTCCCGTTTGGAACAACAATGTTATGTACAGACATTAACAAGTGCTACAGTGCACACAAAGGAAGCACAAGAAGGACACAGAGCCAAGGTCATGCTTCTCTTCCACAGCAGTGATTGACAACTCCAGTGCTTGTATCAATCACTTATAGACAGGTGCAGGTTGTCCTCCATTCTGTAGGAGGGGAGGACAGGAGGTACCAAATACAAAAATAAACACATTGTAGTGGTGCTGCATAGCTCCCAACTGTCCCTGATTTACAGAGACTGTCCGTGATTTGGAGCAATGTCCCTCTGTCCCTCATTCCTCCTCATTTGTCCCTCATTTTGGTCTGATCTATATAGTTGTATATAAAATGCACTTTTTATCTATCAAAAAGTGTTTCCCAGTGCTAAACCTTTCATCCAAATTCTAACTTGCTTCATTTGTCAATTCCAAAAGCCAAAATAAAGAAATAGTAGTGGTAAAAAAAAGCACTTGTGGGTTTAACCAATCTTGTTTTTTTTTGTACAATTCTCCTTTAAGGGGGCATGGCAAGGGGAGTGTCCTATGCCTGCATGCTTTTGCTGATAGGTGTCCCTCATTCCCATCTCAAAAAGTAGGGAGGTATGGTGCTGAATTACCAGTAGATGTCAGTTTACCTTAGAACATCAATAACATTCAATGTTACAAAAGAAAAATACACCATACTGTAGGTGAGACACTCCACTCCTTCTAGTGTGCCATACGAGTCCTAAATCATTATAAGCTCTAATATTCTACCAGCTATTAGTGGCTTTGGTCTATTCCTTCCTATGTCTCTGTAGTATTGGTCTGTGATGCTGTCTATTACTGAACAAGTGTGAGGCACAGATAGCAGGAGGGTGCAAGACAGAGCTCAACATTAAAAAAATATGTGTAGCCTTTTTTTTTGGGGGGGGGGGGGCTTTGTATAAGAAAAGATTATTAACTGTACATTCATCCAATGTACAAATAGGTATATATAAGCAAAGATGCCTGATAGGAGTCTGGATGGAATTGTGCACATCAGAGCTTTTTTTCTCAGAAAATAGGTGCAGAAACTCAACCACGACCCGTTCAGATTTCACAAACAGTAGAAGGGTCTTAAAGGGGCATTAAATATCAGGATTGCATTACATACAGAATACAGAGTTCAGGGGGGTTACACACAGTTCAGAGCTGTCACTTGTAAACACAGAAACCAGACTTCTGTGTTTACAAGTGATTGTGGTGAGCAGGCACCAAAGGGTCTGAGCCAGAGGTGGTGGAACTGAGTTCCCCCAAGTTCCCCCTGAAAAAAAAGCCCTGGTGCACATAAACCCAGGTATACAGTAAATAGTTTTTAATAGAAATACCTCCAGATGAATGTTGCAGCAAAATCCAGTTGCGGGGCTCTTGATGATGATGCAGCAGCTCTCTTTGTTTCGGAGACCCGAAGACAAGATGAACGGTCAAGGGGGTATCTTCCAATTGTTGTTCGACCAGCCTGGAATGGAACTTCTCACCAGCAGAAGCCGTGTTGTGACAATGAAACTTGGAATCAGCCTATCTACTCTGCACTTTAGTCTTTCCCTAGTAGTTAATAATAGTCTCTTCTGGTCCATGATTTAGTAGCATGGACAGGACATGCTACTGAGACTTTCTCTCTCTCTCCACTTCCTCCTTCTGGGATTTCCAAGCCAACAACCAGGGGCAGGAAGTACATACATAATATATTTAGAAACACATTTTCACAGTATAGGGCAGCAGATACGTGTGCATCTATCTTATTTTATGCATGTTAATTACCTGTAAAAGCTTCCCTTGCCCAGAACTCCAAAAGCCCTGACTTTTGTTGGGCACCACCATCTTAGATGAGACAGACTCAGTGACACTTAATAGTGTTCCCCTTCGCTCCTCCTCCAGCAGCGAGAGCAGAGGAGAGGGCTACCACATGCAAGGAAGGAAAAGGCTAAATCTTTTTAACTTTTCTAAGATTCTAACTTCCTATTGGAGGGTGACTTCATGTATTCTCTATAGTCCCACTCTACATATGAGTGTAGACACCCTCTCTTGCTCACTCCCGAGATCAACTAGGGACAATGGGATTTGGAGTGTTAATAGAGTAGTGTACATGGCCACAACTAAGATTTACTGCTTGTTCCAAACAAATGAAAGTTGAGAGGAAAATGAGAGGACCAGGAGCTTATAGAGGACATTACAAGGAGGCAGGAAAAAACTGTGAAAAACAATTTCATAAATAGATTACAGGGCCATTAAATACTGGACATGAATACATTTGTTTTTGGAGAATAAAGATATTGCTTAGTGTCACTTTAAAGAAGAGCTCCAGTCTCCCCCAAAACATCATGTAGCTACTGACTTTTAATATTAAGATCACCTCTCCATGGATCCAGTGCTGTTCTCACCTGAGACGATTCTTCAATGGGCTTCGGGTCCAGGCGCCGGCATCTTAACTAGCCGTGCTGCGCTTTGTGATTGGTCCTGCAGTCTTCTGGGACCTATAATGTGTCCCAGAAAGCTGCTGGTGAGGAGGGGTGCACTTCCTGTCAAAACCAGATACCTGATTCCCCCAAAAAAGTGCCAATTGTTAAAGAGGAGGAGGGGACAAACTTCCCCTCTTGGGTAAAGTTCCACTTTACCTATCTTCAAAGTTACTGACTTGGAACAAGTATGCAGATGAATAAAGTCAGAGAAAAGTCTAAAATCCTTGTCTGTATGATTGCGTAACTGCTTCAGGTCAATAATGTAAAGTATTGAAGTGAGAGAATTAGTAGGACAGCCAGAAAACAAGCATTTTGAGTACAGGTAATACCATACAAATGCTTGAAAACTCACCTATTGCTATTAAATCTATAAGTGTTGAGCAATTTTTTATTAACACTGTTTTACAACTATATTTGCACTCAGTTGCTGCATGTATCGTATAGGTAGTACATGTGAACTGTTTTAATATGTTGCTCATATTATTTGTTACAGAGAAGAGGAGGAAGAAGAAGAAGGTAATTGCATTTTTATATTTGGTGAATGTATCCAACTTTGCCTAAAGCAGCATGTCACATTACATTATTAAAATTGTGCCCATTCTTAAAAGCATTTACACAACGTAAAAACATCCAGAGTGTGAACAAGCTCAGCAGTTTCTAGGATCTCTTGCTCCCCACAAGGGCCTGGGACCACAACAAATGGGATGGCAAGCCAGAGGATTGTGGGTAATATTTCCTGTTCAGTTTCCTGATATCTTCTGCTGAATTTAAAACCTGAAAATGCAAAGTTCTCAGCATTTCCTGTTTACAGCTGTCAAAATAAAGATAACCTGTCACCTGCCCAATGCTATTATATTGCTTGTTAGGCTCCTTGTGATAGCAATATAGTTAAATGAATAAAATTAAATAAAAATATGTGTGTGTAAAAAAAATACCTCCATTGCCCCCCCCCCCACACACACATAGGATCACAGACCCCCACATGGGGCATGCATGTCTATGTAAACAACACATTGGAGTAAGTCAGAGAAATACTTCAAGGTCTTTCATTTATGGTCAACTCTAAACTAATGAGGCATTTTTTTTTTTTGTAATTCCTTTACCTAACAAGAAGTTGCATTTTTAAACATTTACAAAATAGACAGACATGCAAAATCAATGGCAATGTGATAAAGTCTGCACAGCAATAATGAGCACACAAGAAATTACCATCTACAAATCAAACGACTACCGACAAAAAAACATGGAAGTCTCAAAAAGAGGTGATTGGTGAGAGTCTCTGTTGTAAAGCCATTTAAATCATCACCTATTTATAATATTAGGTACTGAAATGTTTTGCCATTTTGCAGGCTCACATAGTTTTGAAGCATATATTTGTTATCTATTTACTTGATACTACCTCATCTTTTAATTGTACAAAAACGGCAATAAGGTTTGTTTGTGTGCACTATTTATCTTTTTATTCTACAGAGCCTCTACATTCAGAACATATATAATATAATATATATATATAACATTTAACAGCTAAAAATACAGATTTTAGCATATATTATTTTTTTTTTAAAATATATTTAATATAATATAGTACAGCTTATCAGTTCTTACATTAGATGACTGTATGTTTTTTTTTCAGGCTTCTTCCCTTAATTGTTCCCATATTTTTTTTCACTTCCTTCCTATAAGAATGCCATAGCTCATTTGGGTGAAGTTGCAGCTGTCCTTTGTCAGGTCTAAGACTGAGAACTGAACGATCATATGACCGCTGATCGATCAGCTCTCAGTCTTCTTAGAGCAGAGAGGGGGGGGCAGGCACAGCTGACTTTGGCTCTAAGCCATACGCTGAGAGCTGGAGCCAGCTGTCGGTTAGGCAGCTACATGAATCCTGACATTATGATCGGAATCCTTCCAGAGCCTGGAGTGGCTCTGTGATGTTAACCAAGCTTTTCATTGATCTTGTACCTCTGATGTCTTTGTACCAGAATAATTTTTAAACCGTCTTCAATAAAGGTGTTAACAGAGTGCGGGCGTTAGGCCTTTTCTTCAATTCATTCCTACATGCAGAGTCCACACCTATTTCCATCAGCAGGTGGGATGCATTATGAGATGTTTACTTGTTGTTGATGTTAGCTGACAGCAGACTTTAGCCTGCTGTCTGCTGATTCTGGGTTCACAAGTAAGTGCAGTCCTGTGGCCCACAAGAGAAGTATGACCAAAAAAGCTTTGGCCATACCTCTTTTTTAAAAAATGGTGTATGGATCACGCTAACTTACAAAAAATTATTGAACTTATCTTGGCGCCACTAACACATTTTGTACATATACCTCTTTTTTAACCTATTAATCAATTGATGGTATTCATTGTCTGTCTGGATTAAAATTTGCAGTACAAGAGGAAGAAATACAGGAAGAAGAGGTAACAGAAAAAGGTTAGTTTAAAGCCATCTTTATCAAAACTGCATTTTTCATTACACTTTATTAGCTATATTTATAACTTTGTGAACTGTTATCTAAAATATTTCTGGGCCAAAGTGTTTTTTCACATCATATGCATGGTGCACCTAAAAATGCATACCATAAAGTTGAAATGCAGGTAGATCTAAAAACATTCATTATTAAAAACAGTCATTTATATCTTAAAAATGATTGAAAATATTTTTTGAATTCTTGTACTGTAGATACTTACATTTAAATTGTAATCCGCTGTTTAGCAGCATTCAGACTGGAAGAGGGGAAGGGCAATACCAGGAGCAAGTCAGATGTGTTGCATGGAGACTGCATGAGCAGAGGGATGAGCTCAGCAGTCTGCTGATGACCTTCATTGTCCAATAACAGGCAGGGTGACATGGAGGTTTTTTCAGGCTTCTTTTTTGGACGCAGTGAGGAAGGATTACAACCTCATTTTTTTTGCTCTTTTTGGCCCTCACTCTCTGTCCTAGTAACACTTCCTATCCTAATACAATGTCTCACCCAGACAGAAGGTAGGGGTGCATATCAAAAGGCAAACAAACAACGACAAGAATACTTTTTATTAGTAGTATAGGGGAACCCAAAAGCCCCCACTCCCTCTGAAGAACCCCCCGACAACTCACAGCCAGATATGTTCCCTCTTAAACCGTAGTAGAAATAAAGGAAGCAAAACTGAAGTAACGAAAAGAGTAAGGGCTCTTTTACACGGAGCGGACCGTTTCCGGGTCCGCTCCGTGTGTCTCCGTCGGCTCAGCGGGGATCCCCGCTCAGCTGTCGGCGGATAGGGCGGTCCCCGCACACAGTGCAGGGACCGCCCTGTCTCTGCTCCGCTGTCCCCTATGGGGAACCTGAAGCAGACGGACCGTCTGACCATCTGCATCAGTTCCGCTCCGCCGAACGGAAGAAAAATAGGGTTTCTTCCGTTCGGAAAAGCGGATCCCGACTGACGCGGAAGCTAGCGGATGCTCCATCCGCTAACGGACGCGTTCCCATAGGGATTCATTACAAGTCCGTTAACGGACTTGTAATGAGCGGACGAACGGTCCGCTAGTGTGAAAGGACCCTAACGAAAATTATTCAAACAGTCCTGGTAAGGCTGTAAGCTTCAGATTTATCCTGCTCTCTAGCAGCATACTTTTCATATATTCAATGCTGTACAATTCACAAGCCCAGACCGCAGTTTATGGGGGTTCAGGCTGATGCCAATTTCTGGCTATAACATACAGAGCTGCCGCCAAAAAGTGCTTGATCAAGCTTTTCTTTAATTGTCTGTAGGAGCCTTACAGCATGAAGAATACTGTAATTTAAGATTGATTTGTCCCCCACCAGAGTATCATATAATTACAGTATTTTGTCCTAAAAGGGGACAATTTGTGGGCAGGTATCCCATATATAGAGCATGGTGAACTTTGCCTAAATAATTTGTAAAGCTGGGTTCACACATGCGATGCTGGAACCAGCGCTATTTCTGGGCGAGTTGCCAGGTCGCATCTAACTCGCAGGCAGTTCACACTGCACTCTGCGAACCGCTGTGGGTGTTGATAGAAAGTTAATGAATCGGTTCGCAGATCACAGTGTGAACACCCATGCGATCTGATACCAGTGCGGACGGAAAAAAGGGTCCCGTACCGTTTTGGTCCGAATGCGATGCAAATTCAGCCATATAAAATGTTTCACTCGGACCAGTGTGAACAGAGCCTTAGCCTTCATCTGAATTATGTTGTTTAGTTTTAGGCAGCAGTTCACAAAAATTATATTGTGGAACTGGAGAAAGTGCAGAGAAGGGAAACCAAAAAGAGGCATGGAGGAGCTCAGCTATGAGTAAGGATTAGCGTAACTGAATTTATTCTCTCTTAAGAAGAGGAGATTAAAGCAGAGTTCCGCTGATTTCTTTTTTTTTTAAAGTCAGCAGCTACAAATACTGCAGCTGCTGACTTTTAAAATAAGGGCACTTACCTGTCCCGCAAAGGAGCCCACAAACAATACATCGGAAATGGAGGTGTCACGTACCTGATGGTTGTGAGCCCGAATTGCAGAGGACGGCCTCCCTTATGGCACCCACTGGCGACCCCCTGGTAAGGTAACAGTAGGCACAGGAGTAAGGAGTGGCACGGGTGCCTGGCAGGATCAACAGAGGTGAGGAAGTGGATCAGCCAACCGGAAACTTCCTTGCAGGAACTGGGATACAGGAACTGGATCAGCTTAGCAGACTGGATTAGGAACAGCTCAGCAGACTGGATCAGCTTAGCAGACTGGATCAGGAGCAGCTCAGCAGACTGTATCAGCTTAGCAGACTGGATCAGGAGCAGCTCAGCAGACTGGATCAGCTTTGCAGACTGGAACAGCTTAGCACGCTGGATCGGAAGCAGCTCAGCAGGCTGGATTCGAACCAGAAACAGATAGGACAAACGCAGGAATAGTCAGACAGGCCAGCTCAGATATCAGGTGGGCAGCAATGGTACAGGGGTGCAGGCAAAGAGTAGTCACAAACAGGCTGAGGTCAGATGCAGGCAGATAACTGGATGGTCAAAGGTAAGCCGGGTCTTAAAGCGGTGGTTCACCCTCCTTGACATCATTATACCATTACATTCGGCATCGTAGCGCGAGCTACGGTATGCCGGTCTTAAATTTTTAATCCCCGTACTCATTGTGCTATCGGTCATTGAAGTTTCCGACTCCCGCGGGGAATGGGCGTGCCTATGGAGAGGGAGGATGATTGACGGCCGGCTCTGGCACGTCACGCTCCCCGAAGACAGCCGGAGTAGGTCTCGGCGCCTGCGCACAGGCTATGCGCAGGCGCCGTGAAGAGCCAGGCCTATTTCGGCTATTTCCGGAGGAGCGTGACGTGCCAGGGCCGGCCGTCAATCACCTTCTCTCACCATAGGAACGCCCATTCCCCGGAATCTTCAATGATCCATAGCACGGTGAGTACGGGGATAAAAAATTTAAGACCGGCATACTGTAGCTCGCGCTACGATGCCGAATGTAATGGTATAATAAAAAAAAAATGTTTTTTTTTTTTTAATAGGGTGAACCCCCGCTTTAATACAGGTAACAGTCTCAGATCAAGTTTTAAGGCACACAATGCTGTAGAGCAGACAGCAGGGACTGTATGTGACAAGCAGGCTTAAATATCCCGCCTGACGCCAACCGAGGTGCGCGCGTGGACGTGCGCACATGCACAGTTGCACCCGCGATTGGGAACCGAAGAGTCTGGCAGGATCTTCGTGACAGGAGGGATCAATTTATGAAGAGTCACAGATCAGTAATATCAGCAGGGGAGAATCTGGTAGTTGCGTTCTTGAGCGTATGGGTAAACTGACAATGCTAGTACCTTGTCCCATTTCAATGATTCCGCCGGTATATTCAAGTCCTGCTGCCATTTGGAGAGAAATGGAGGTGGGTTTGGATTAGATTACCGCAACAAAATTTGGTAGATCTGAGAGAGTGAGTGATCAGGTCTATTGGACCGAGACAGCAATGACTCGAATGACCCTCGTCAGTAGATCAGAGGAGGAGAGCTGTTTAAGGTAATGTTGTAGTTATGTGTATTCAAGCCAGGTCAATCGGGGGTTATGGCAGTTTGAGAGAACTTGAGACAGGGGTAAGATGGTTCCCCCACTCAACATATGACACAATAGAGGTTTATCACTTCTTTGCACACGAAAGGAAGGTAGAACTAGTCAGTGTTGGGGAAATGATGCAAGGCAAAACAATGGGGTCAGGGGGCTTGGTCTGGGAAAAAGCAGTCTCTGACCTAGGTAACCATCCCAGATAAGTAAGGTAGCATTAACAAGTGTAGGCAGTAGGTCTTTAGAAGGCCTAAGAATGGGGTCTGTCCAAAGCAGGGAAATAAGGTCTAAACGGATCAAGTCCTCTTTGATGCGAGTCCAAAGTTTAGTGGGTCTACATTGATGCCATTCCACTATTTGGACGAGGGACGCATCTTGAAACTTTAGGATAACGTAAAGCAGGGCAACCCCACGCCTGACCTTGGGTAATATGACTGAACCAGGAAATATGTGGTTTATTATAGGTTTTGAGGCATGTGCGGACAGTTTGTAGTAAGGGTGAATAATTAAGGTCAGTCAAAAAAAATTATGTTGATGGAATATGGACACTCTGGTATTTTAAGGCTGTTCTTTGCACCAGAAGGAAAGATTAACTTGAAGGTAAGATACAGAGGAGTGAGGTAGTGAGATATTAAAAGCCTTGGTCTTTTCATAATTTACTTTGAAGTTGCTGACAACCCCAAATTCCTGAAATTGTCTGATTATGGAAGGGATAGAAATGTGGGGATTGTTGACATATAACGGGAAATCATCTGCGTAAAACATTTCTCTTTTTTATGGTAGATCATGAACAAGAAGCTGGCACAGAAGAAGGTAAGCTCAACAGTAAAACCTGAAATGATTTTTACATTTTCTTCCATTTTTAAGCTGAACTCTAAACAGTGAAATAAAAAGATATAATCCATATATAGGAGCTATTGAAAATTAATGAACGAATGACAAGTTGCATAAGAGAGTAGGACACACCCTAAACAAATCTTCAAATATATTAATAGTAAAAAGGTCAGGTCTGAGCATGTAGGCCCTTTACTAGATAAGAAGGCATATTTTCCTTAGTGTATACTATGGAAAATGTGGGAGCTGATATTATCTAGACACCCTTTCACACGTGCGGACCATTTCGGTCCGCCTGCCAGTTTCTTAGGCAGACCTGAATGGGCGCTCCGTGCTCCTCTATGGAGCCACGGATGTCAACGGTGACATGCCTGCTGACATCCGACCCGCTCCGGTTCGCCAAAGTGTGACGGAGGAAAACCCTACTTTTCCTTCCATCTGGCAGATCAGATCGGGTGACAGCGGACTCTACTTTCCGTCGTCATCCGATCCCCCATAGGGGGAGCGATCCCCACTGAGAAAAGTGGAGCAGGGACAGCCCCATGTGAAAGGGCCCTAAAGCAGCTGGACCAGATGGCTTACACCCACAAGCTCTCAAATAGTTGAGCTCTAATATTTGTAAGCCATTGTTTATAATTTTTACCTGTTTAAAAAACTTGCACAGTACCACTGGATTGGCATAAGGTCAATGTAGTACCTACATTTAAAAGTTAAAGTTTAACTTCTGTAGTTAAGAATATAACTGAGAGTTTAATAAAAAAAAAAACGCACAGAGCTTTTGGCTAGAAAATAATATTTTAAGCAATAGACAGCATGGATTTATGAAAGGCCAAAGTTGAGACAAATTTTGCCAAATTAAATTAAATGTATTTTTATGAGAAGGTGAGCAAAAACTTAGACAAAGCAGTGTCTATGTATATACTTGGATTTTGCAAAAGCGTTTGACACAGTTTCCCACACATAGCTAATGTGTAAGTTAAAGTCTACAAGCTTGGAAAAATCGTTTTTTAAATGGATGGAAAACTGGCTAAAATATCTATTCAGAGAGAAGTGATTACTGATTTATACTCTGAATGGTTTAAGGTTATTAGTGGTATACCCCAAGGTTCAGTATTGCGATCCTTACTTTTTGATGTATTTATAAATTATATCAATTTTGGGATTAAAAGTACAATTTCAGTGTTTTCAGATGACACCAAGGGGGTTGCAAAATCCAGTGCTGACGTTAGAAGATGATTGGCTACAATGCACAGCTGCACCAGATTTTGCACACTCCAGTTTTAGTAAATCAAGCCCCAAGTGGAATAACGTCCTTACAGAACCTAAATTCACTGTCTAATTGGAAAACTATGTGACAAATGAGGTTTAATGTTGATAAATATAAAGTTATGCACTTGGGGGCTAAAAACATACATGCAATGCATCATACGTTATACATACTAGGAGGAGAACAGCTGGGGAAGTCAATAGTCGAGACGGATCTGGTTGTTTTGTTAAATCATAAACTTAATAATAACATGATGTAGTAACAAGCTGCAGTTTCTAAAGCTAGCAAAATACTTTCTTGTTTTAAAAGAGGTATGGACTGCAGAGAGAGAGTAATAGAGAGAGAGAGAGAACTTTGCCTAAATCATTAGTAAAGCTGGGTTCACACATGCGATGCGGGAACCATCGCTATTTCTGGGCGAGTTGCCGGGTCACATCTAACTCGCAGGCAGTTCACACTGCACTCTGCGAACCGCTGCGGGTGTTGAAAGAAAGTTAATGAATCGGTTCGCAGATCATAGTGTGAACACCCATGCGATCTGATTCCAGTGCGGACGGAAAAAAGGGTCCCGTACCCTTTTGGTCCGAATGCGATGCAAATTCAGCCATACAAAATGTTTCACTCGCACCAGTGTGAACCGAGCCTTAGCCCTCATCTGAATTATGCCGTTTAGTTTTAGGTAGCAGTTCACAAAAAGAACTGGAGAAAGTGCAGAGAAGGGAAACCCAAAAATTTCATGGAGGAGCTCAGCTGTGAGTAAGGATTAGCGTAACTTAATTTACTCTCTCTTGAGAAGAGGAGATTAAAGCGGAGTTCCGCTGATTTCTTTTTTTTTTTAAGTCAGCAGCTACAAATACTGCAGCTGCTGACTTTTAAAATAAGGACACTTACCTGTCCATGGTGCCTGCGATGTCGGCACCCTCGTGTCTCTCGGCTCTTGGGGTGGAGGCGCTGACATCTTGGGTAAGGGAATCAGGAAGTCAAGCCTTGCGGCTTCACTTCCTGGTTCCCTAATGTGCATAATTATTGAGTTCATCCACAGAATAATAGCAGATGAAAGATCTTCCCAAGCAAAAACAGAAAAGTCTCTCACTGTGCCACAGGAAGGTAGCCCCTTATGTTTGGGTCAAGGATCCACATAAAGGCCATGAAATATGGCCGCAAATGGTCAAGTATACCTCAATTTTGTTATATAGGACGCTGAGAATCCTGGTGTCTTATAGATATCCCATATGTAACCTGTCTACAAAGTCCCATAGGTTCCAAAGGTACCTGCTAGTTATTATTATTTAAGAAAAAATAGTGCTTTATTTAAAATAAACTTACAGACGCCTTTGTGTTGTATAAGGCATGTAAAGAGCCGCAGAGCGGCTGAATATGGCACAAGATGAAACACACAAACTGATCGGATAGCAGCGGGTGATCTCAAAGAACGTGGCTCCTCCTCCTGTACGCTTTACGTCCTACAGTACTTTGTCAGCGAGGTGGAGCCACGGCAGCACCCGACGTCTAATTATAGAGAAAGTGGAACAAGTGATACAGCTTTGCTCAAATGCGCGTGTACACACTCTCTGCAATAAAACATCCACCAAGATGAAATGTAAGAGATGCGTGCAGAAATACAATTTTGCGTGAATAATGTAACATGACACAAAGAGATAAAAGCTATCAGCACAGCTCTTAAAGGGGAGTTCCAGTCCCCCAAACATTTTTTTTTAAACACTGCTCTGTAACTGTCAAAACCTGTAAATGAACATTTCTAACATGTCATACTTTTTGCACTTTTTTACTTTGTTTAAAAATAGTTATTTACTTACTGATCTCAGAAGCAGGCAGTTTCCATTTTAGTTGTGGTCATCCGAAGCCCTCTCGTGTTAATTTCCTGGATTTCTGTGCAGTCATCTACCCATCATGCACCTGCAAATCTCGCACATGCTCAGTAATGCCCCAGGGAGGCCGTCCTTCTTCCTGACAGGTTGCTATGGCAATCTCGTGTCTGCGGAAGTTCCCGCCCCCATGCTATAGCAACCTGTTAATTACAACACAGGCGAGGAGTCAGATTAGGCAGGTAATGCAGCGGCATTAATAGGGGGTGTGGTCCAAAACCGGGTGACACCATCCTGATGTTTTTTTTAAATCATAACTTTATTTATTTTAATTTTACATCTCTAGCGCCGCTGACGTTCCTCGTCGTTTTTTTTATAATTGTTTTATAATCTGTGTGCAGGGAGAGAGAGGAGCTTTCAGAAGTCAACAGCGATGTCCGGGTGGATGGGACAGAGCAGCTATCAAACAACAGCCAATTATGTGGCTTCTTAAGAAAGGGGGCGGAGCCGAATCGCGTAGCATAATCTAACTGTGGGCAGGGAGAGAGAGGGGCTTTCAGAGGTCATTGGCGATGTCTGGGTGGGCGGGACAGAGCAGCTATTGAACGCCAGCCAATAGAATGGGGTCAGGGCGGGCCGCTATGTGTATGCGGCTCCGCCCCCTTTCTTAAGAAGCCACATAATTGGCTGGCGTTCGATTGCTGCTCTGTTCTACCCACCCAGACATTGCTGATGACTTCTGAAAGTTTCTCTCCTTCTCTCCCTGCACACGGTTAGGTTATAAAACAATCTAACTCTTTTATAATTATAAAACAATCTAACTGTGTGCAGGGAGAGAGAGAGGAGCTTTCAGAAGTCATCAGCGATGTCTGCGTGGGCAGGACAGAACAGCTATCAAACGCCAGTCAATTATGTGGCTTTTTAAGAAAGGGGGCGGAGCTGTATACACATAGCGGCTGACCCCATTCTATTGGCTGGCGTTCGATAGCTGCTCTGTCCCGCCCACCCAGACATCGCCGATGACTTCTGAAAGCTCCTCTCTCTCCCTGCATGCAGTTAGATTATGCTACGCGATGCGGCTTCGCCCCCTTTCTTAAGAAGCCACATAATTGGCTGTTGTTGACAGATGCTCTGTCCCGCCCACCCAGACATCGCCGATGACTTCTGAAAGCTCCTCTCTCTCTCCCAAAAAACACAAGATTTTGGTAGGAGGCGATTCGCAAGGGATACATGACGCAGATATCCCAGGAACCCTTGTGAATCGCCTTGTGACGTAATCGCCTAGGCTATTAGGACCAGGAAGCTATGCAGAAAAAAACGGAAAAAAGGTATTTACCAGACAAAAAAAATTAAAATTTTGCCCATTGTGAAAACTATGTGCTAAGGGCATGCAGCACAGCCAAAGATAAAAAAAATGGGTGGAACTCCACTTTAATAGCATCCCATTACCGAGTCATAAAAAATACTATCGGTATATTTAAATACATTTTAACACCCATGGCTATCTAATACAAAAGATAAAAATATTACATATGAATACATAATAAATCTTAAAAACATCAAAAAAGCTTTTAAAAAAGAGAGAAAAGGAAATATGCTACCTATCCAAAATTAAACAATTAAGATCAAACTCAACATTTAATCCCACTGGTGCAAGTAATTTGGTTTCATAAATCCAGAATGATTCTCTTTTACTTAAATGCCTAAAAAAAATTCTCCCCTCTCCAATGTTTGTTTACTTTTTCGATCCCCCAGAATTTCAAATATCTGGGATACCTATCGTGACACATCGGAAAATGTTTGGACACGCTGTGGCACCTTAGACCTTTTTTAATATTGTTAACATGCTCCCCTATGCAAAGATTCAGTGCCCAGGAGGTCCTACCAATGTAGTGAAGTCCGCAATCTTTCCTAATCAACAAATCCACTGTTGATTTTATACGTAGGATGTCATATTTTTATTTATTTTACGATGTAAAATAAAATGTTGTGTTTTTACTCAAACAACTTTTCATTTCTTCTTTTGCCTTAAAAATCCTATTAGTACCAGTGGCAGTTACTCGCATTTCTTCCATACATAAAGCTTTCTTCACAGTAAGAGCAGTAAAAAATGTGGAACAGATTCCCTCAAGAAATAGTTCTGGCCAGTACCATAGATTGTTTAAATGAAGAGCTGGATGCATTCTTAAAGTCACAATATATCTGGATTCTGGATACTATCATTTATAGGTAATAACACCAGGGGTAGTTGATCCAGGAAACATCTGATTGCCTTCTGGGGGATCTCGGGGATCACGATGGAACCCCTTCCCCCAGAGCAAATTGGATCATTGGATATTGATGTTTTTGGTCTTCCTCTGGATCAACTGTGGATGTAAGATTGTGTGTATGGAGGTTTTCTGTTAGTTGGGACAGTTGAGTGGCTGTTTATTAAAAGTCAGCAGCTACAGATTTTGGAGCTGCTGAATTTTAAAAAACTCAATATTGACTGGAACGCCTCTTTAAGGTAATTTTCATAATCGGTTGGATGCCGCATCTACATAGGTGCTTCTTCACTTGTTATGCCGCGTACAGACGGTCGTTTTTTGTGATGAAAAAAAAACGACGTTTTAAATCATGAAATAAAACAACGTTTTTGAAACATCATTTTCAAAAACGACGTTGCCTACACACCATCGTTTTTTCACAATGCTCTAGCAAAGCGAGGTTACGTTTCACCACTTTTTTCCATTGAAACTAGCTTCTGGGCATGCGCGGGTTTGGTACACACGGTCAATTTCTGTGAAACAAAAAACGACGTTTTGAAAAACGACACAAAAAATTCGAGCATGTTCGAATTTTTTTTGTCGTTTTTCAGAAGACATAAAACGACGTTTTCTCCCACACACGATCATTTTAAATGACGTTTTCAAAAACGTCGTTTTTTTTCATCACAAAAAACGACCGTCTGTACGCGGCATTAAACTAGGGTGTGTCACTGCTTTCTTGCTGGCAAGCAAGATGTACCTAGTGTAATGCTTTTAGTATGTCTGCTCTTTTGGCAGTGATATACTAAATATCTTGTTGAATTATACTAAATATTTTCTACAACATATAATAAAATGCTAAAAATAAAAGCACTACATTTTCGAAAAATTGGATTCGTTTTCTAAAGGATTAGATCATGGCCACTTTGCAAAGTGAATGTTCTCTTATCTTAGTGAATGAGTTGAAGTTATCTTCACTTCAATCATCCAATTCTGAACAAGCAAAAAAATAATGTTTTTTTAATTCCCTTGATTATGATTAAGATGTCAAAGTGAATACACTTTACAAAGTGAAAATAAATGAGCAGTCTATTTAAAATGTTTGTAAAGTCAGTTTTTTTTAAACAATAAACATGTTATGCTTACTTGCTCTGTGCAGTGGTTTTGCACAGAGCAGTCCCGTTCTACCTCTTCTTGGGTCCCCTGACAGCGCTCCTTCACTCCACCGAGCGTCCCCATAACAAGCCACTTGCTATAGGGGCACATGTGCATGCTCGCTCTTAAGCCTCACTCTGTGTGTCCATAAGACAAAACAGGCAGGGCTTGGCCCTGCTGCCAGCCTCCTCATCACTGGCTGTGATTGACAGCCGCAGGAGCCAATGGCTCTCTCTGTTGCATCTGAGCCAATAATAATCGAGAGAACCGAGAGAGAGCATCTGCTTTTGTGCACATCGCTGGATCAAAATTAGGCTCAGGGATTTATTTAGGGGGGCTGCATGCAGAAGCTTTCTTACCTTACTGCATAATAAAACCTTCTGCCTTTACAGCCACTTTAGGTAAATCAAATCCTTTGGGTTTTTTTTCTCAATAAAAAATAAATGCATACAATTATTTTTGCTTTCTCTTTACAGGTGGAGATGAAGAACAAGGAGAAGGTATAATTTTTAATGTAATTTTTAATTTAGCAATCATCAAATTGTTTTGTTTTGTCTTTTAAGCTCATTTTGCAATAAAGCAAGGAAACATAATCCTCTGTAGTATACTGTACTTTACAATAATAATGCTGTACATACATGTACAAACTAAATACAATTGTAGGAAAACAATACAAGGCATACAGAGTTTTACAGATACACATACAACTCATGCACATGCTACCTAACCATCCTAGCAAATGAGCATGGACAATGGTCTATGAACATTAGAAATAAACAAAAAATCACTCAGCATGGGTTATAGCAGCTTCACAACCTCTGTAGGCAACCAAGGCTCCAGGCTCTACCCAAGCGATTGCAGAAATCGGGTGCTAGTGTCTTTCCCAGTTGAAATGCCTTCTTTGGTCTTGTGAAGTCCCCCCTGGTCTTGTGGTGTAATGGAGGCCAATAGAAGGAGCAGCCAGCTCCAAGCGAGTAGCCTTTCACCACTGCAGTCCTGATTGACAAGATTTCAGCCCTGCCTTGGTCCAATCAGACACCAGTGACATCACTTCCTGTTTCACGGTCCATGCTGATCACTTCCTTGTTCCTTGCTCCTGGAGAAACACTGTGATCCATTCCAGCCAGCTGCTTAATCTTTTCCAGCTATCCAGAACCGCGGTGGGACCCACAGAGCCATGTGGAATGCTAGGACTGCACTTTACTTTGACGAGCATTTTAATCTTGTCCTATTAAAGTCATAATTTTAATACTACACTCAGGTTGGCTTCCCCCCCTCCCTGTTTTTTCCTTACATGTCTTGCATAGTTCTGGACACACTCTGAAGGATGGCTGCCTTCCTTTTTAACCCTTAATACCCCTTTCTTTTCCAACCACCCAACCTATGGATACATGACCATCCAGCTATTACAACCACAGACTATACCCCTAAAGATTACTCCATTTGGAGCACCAGATAAACACTGAGGCCCAGATTCTCGTACAGCGGCGTATCTATAGTCGGGCGTAACGTATCCTATTTACGTTACGCCTCCGCAACTTAGACGGGCAAGTGCAGTATTCTCAAAGCACTTGCTCCGTAAGTTGCGGCGGTGTAGCGTAAATAGGCCGGCGTAAGCCCGCCTAATTCAAATGTGGAACAGAGGGGCGTGTTTTATGTAAATAACTTGTGACCCGACGTGATTGATGTTTTTCATGAACGGCGCATGCGCCGTCCGTGGACATATCCCAGTATGTATTGCTCCAAAGTACGCCGCAAGGACGTATTGGTTTCGGCGTGAACGTAAATTACGTCCAGCCCCATTCACGGACGACTTACGCAAACGACGTAAAATTTTCAAAATTCGATGCGGGAACGACGTCCATACTTAACATTGGTACGCCGCATATAGCAGGGGTAACTTTACGCCGGGAAAAGCCTAACGTAAACGGCGTATCTGTACTGCGTCGGCCGGCCGCATGTTTCTAAGAATCAGGCGCATAGATATGACAGCTCAGACTCAGAGATACGACGGCGTATCTGGAGATACGCCGTCGTATCTCCTTTGAGAATCTGGGCCTGACTAAATTGTGGTGTAATGGAGGCACAAATCTTTGTTGTTGTTATGAAGCCCTGGTTGCTTACAAAGACTGTGAAGCCACTATAAACCAAGCTAAGTTACTTTTAGTGCATCTATTGTACACAGACCATTTTTCATGCTCATTCATTGGGAAGGTTAGGTAGTGTGTGCAATGTATATCTGTAATATATATTGAAAATGAATTAAATAGCATTTTTAGTTTGCAGTGCTCAGGTGCGGTGTATTTCCACCTTAAGATAAATAGTTGTAGTTAGCTCCATTCAACTGAACTTATGTGTAACGTTGAAGATGTAAGATGTTTCGCTACTTATCCAAATTTCATCTTATTGGATACTTGGATAAGCAGTGAAATGTCTTTAAGATCACCGAACAAGTTCAGCTGCATGTTATGAGCTACTTCAAAAACACTTTAACATTTCAGTGGGAAGCTATAGGTATTGGAGAATTGTTATCTAATTCCCACAGAATGAAAACCAAGTTTTGCTGCATGTAATGCAGAATTTGCAAGGTTTGAGAATATGATGATCAAAGCAACCATTCACTTGCACAACATTGCAGAGTAAATATGTTAGTAGTATATTGATGTTGTAGTATGCACTAAACAAAAACTTTTTCTCTTCGCTTTTTGTTAAACAGAAGAATCAAAACCCAAGCCCAAGTAAGTAGTTCTCTGAAAAAAATTATTGCATTGTTATACGCCATCTTTTTATGACATTGTTTGGTGACACTGGTGTTGATGTTGCACGTTCATATGAATTTTATATCAGCTGCAAATAGAACAAAGATGGAAAATGCACTTTGCATTAGAAACAGTAATGGTTTCCAGACATTTTGATGTGTTTATTTCTGGTAAGAATGTGGAGATATTTATATACCCAGCCCTCTAAGGCCGCGTACACACGATCGGTCAAAACCGATGAAAACGGACTGAAGGACCGTTTCATCGGTCCAAACCGATCGTGTGTAGGCCCCATCGGTCAGTTATCCTTCGGTCAAAAAAATGAGAACTTGCTTTACAAATTGAACCGATGGACGCCTAACCGATAGGTCAAAACCGATCGTTAGTATGCAAAAGCATCGGTCAAAAAGCCGCACATGCTCAGAATCAAGTCGACGCATGCTTGGAAGCATTGAACTTCATTCAGCACGTCATTGTGTTTTACATCACCGCGTTCTGACACGATAGTTTTTTTAACCGATGGTGTGTAGGCACATCAGACCATCAGTCAGCTTCATCGGTTAACCGATGAAAACGGTCCAAAGGACCGTTCTCATCGGATGGACTGATCGTGGCCTTAGGGCCACTTCCCTGATCCTACAGCATCGCCAAACTGTCAAAGAAAACTAGATCTTTAGGCACATTTCTGTATGTCCTCAAAATGAGGTGAAGACACAGCGAAGTGCTAAGTTTATCATTGTTAAACTTCAGAATGTATTGGAATGTCACTGAATGCTGGATGTGATAAAGTGAAAATAATATGTTCAAACAATACTTTTCCTATGTACAGAGATACAGTATATATTTAGTCATTAGAAGGATGAAAGATCTGTTATCTACCGATTTTCCATGTGACTACTGAGCACTTCGAAACTGAGAGACAGAAATGCCACTGTGGCTGTTATAAATATGATTTTAGTTTGGTGCTACATATGTTCATAACCCGGCTATGCATAATATTAATAATAATAATAGTAATAAAGTATCTCCTTATGTCACTTGATTGTATATGCCAGGTATGTTCCTCTGAGCAAAGCTTGTCTATTATATATGCTGTAGAATATAGAGACAAAGCCTGTATATTGTGGCACCACATCCATGTAAAACGTGGGAAAACAGAAAAGAGCAGAAAATAGGACTTTATTAGTTGCCACTTGTAATCCCAAGTATGAAATAATGGGCACTCATATATAAAAAGTGTACAAAGTTTGATTGAACAACATATAAAAATCTCATAAAAATGTGACAAAAACATACAATTATTAATTGTCTCCCAACGTTAATGACCAGATATGCAAACATAAAAAGAAACCTATCTGGGTGGCCCACCATCAATTTATAGGAATATGGATATAGACGGGCATAGGTACACCATCTGCAGGGTCAGACGTAGGAGTCAGATTATCGTCACTGTGACGGATCTCACATTCCCCAGGTGGGCACATTCCGCCAGTCCTGTGTCTCCTGTCCTCCAAACGCACCCGCAGCCTGCAGATTTGCCATAACCAGCCCTTAACCCCTCAATCACGAGACAATCCACACAGGTGTTGAGGGTTAAACATGCAGAGCATAAACTGTTTATTAAATACAAGACATACACTTTTACACACAGTTAGGGACACTCCCCTTAGCCTTGTCATAGAGGGGAGGGGGTAGGGGACAAGGAACAACCAATGGGAACTTAAAACTTGTACATTGAAACAGAAACTACAGATAAACATAAAGGGATTATGATAAGCAGGCAGCCTCTCAATACACATCCCTTGCGGAGAGACGTCTCAAGTCCAGACCATTGTCTATGTGCCATGACCCAACACAATTAGACACAGCAACAAGAGGGGGGGGGGGGGGGGGGGTGGGGGTGAAGGGATGTAGCCTTACATTACATTATCTCAATGCCAGCTTGTCCCCAGGTCTCCAGTCTCTTCTGGGCCATAATCTGTGGAAAAGAGGCCCGCCCACAGTCCCTTCCAAAACACACAGTGACAGTGGGTTCTGTCACAGTCACCAATAGAAATCATATTCTATATGCTGTATTTATCTACAGGTACTTGACCTGATATCACTTTGCAAGACAATTCTTTTCTATGCTCAATGTACGAAATACTACATTGCAAATATAAGTTTATGTTTTTTTGTGCATATACAAAAAAAATAGCAATAAAAAAATAAAAAAAACAACACACGTCTTACAGTGGAAGTTCAGTCAAAATCTAATAGAGGCTAAACCTACTCCCAGCCCCATTCTAAACCTATTCTACCTAACCCTGTAAGGAAAAGATCTATATACTTACCTATTCAGAAGCCGCTCTGGTCACGTGATCTCTCCAATGACAGCTTCTGTGCAGAGGAGAGATCATTGACAACGGCTGCACCAATGTAACCCATAGGCTTACTTTAGGACATCGGTTGTTGGCTGTACCTCCTCTACATTGAAGTTGCCACTGACTGCTAATCATGGGAACGGATCAGGGCAGATTCAGAATATTTAATGACATGGACATTTTATAGATAGACAACTCCTATCCTCGTATTGATTAGTGGTTCCAAATTAAGAATAACTACTGCAGTAGGGAACAGACACAAAAGATACACTCAGCAGGGGCGTTGGGAGGCCCGTGCTTGGGTGTCTGGAGCCCCGAATGGGTCCCCGAAAAGCCCAGAGTCTCAGGCATGCAGGCTCTCCATTGTGAGCCCCGAGCCGAGCGGCAAGCGCCGCAAAGGATCTGATCCCCAGCGCCGCCGAACTGAGTGCGGCCGAGTGCCATAGCAGCAGGTCCCGCCTCCTGGCGCCTGTGATGGACAGCCCACTGGTCCAATACTGCGCCGCCGGACGTGTGACGTCCATCATAGGCGCTGCAGGCTCCAGAAGGCGGGAATTACAAATACACATCACTCGGCGCTCGGGCGGTCGGCTCTCCTCTTCTCAGGCTCCTCGGCTCTCCTACCCCCTACTCTCCAGGCTCCAGTCCTCGGCTCTTCTACCCTCCTCGGCTCCTCCACTGACGCCGGAATGACTGACTGCAGTGTCTGCTGTGACACCGCTGAGGTAGGTCGGAGACAGTGTAATGTGTATGTATATAGGTCAGTGTACGTCAGGTCACTACCGTCAGTGTAGGTAGGTCAGTGTATGTAAGGTAGGTCAGTGTATATAGGTCAGGTCACTACCGTCAGTGTAGGTAGGTCAGTGTATATAGGTCAGGTCACTACCGTCAGTGTATGTCATGTAGGTCAGTGTATATAGGTCAGGTCACTAACGTCAGTGTAGATATGTCAGGTAGGTCAGTGTATATAGGTCAGGTCACTACCGTTAGTGTAGGTAGGTCAGTGTATATACGTCACTACCGACAGTGCATATAGGTCACTACTACCGTCAGTGTATATAGGTCACTACTACCGTCAGTGTAGGTAGGTCAGTGTTTGTAGGTCACTACCGTCAATGTAGGTAGGTCAGTGTAGGTAGGTTAGGTAGGTCAGTGTATGTAAGCCACGACCGTCAGTGTATGTAGGTCACGGGCCAGCCCAAAAAAGCCTGTGCGCGTCACAACACACCCCCCCCTGCTTTCTGGCCTTGGACTTCGGGCTGAAGCCCCTGGTCTTTTTGCCACCTAGCAACGCCCCTGACACCCAGCATCTTTCCAAATAAACGTTCTCCTTTATTATGATGCAATTGTAGGTTTTTATACACATGATTATGTAGGTATCGCATTAATATTACAATTATACTTTTATGGTAACAAGGGGCGTAACATAGGCAGACTAATTCTAATCAGCACTCGAAAAAATGCAAACATGTACTGAAAACATTATTAGTGCCATGTGCACAGTGAGTGCTGTGTGCAAAACATACAGTATAGAATACAATTATATACAGAACTTACAAATATCCTTAACAGTAAGTATACAGATCTTTTCTTTACAAGGTTAGATAGAATAGGCATAGAATGGGGGTAGATTTAGCCTTAGTTAGATTTTGACTGAACTTACACTTTCCATTGATATAAAGAATAATTATTGTTGACATGTACTTATGAGCTATAGTGAATGTTCTTTATTACAGTAAAAGAAAATCTAAAAAATAATGCTCTTATGATGTTTTTAAATAATAAATACACATGATCATCTTTGTCTTTTCAGACTTTTTATGCCAGCCTTGATTCCTCTGAAAATTCCAGATGGAGAAAAAGTCGATTTTGATGTGAGAATGATGACAGTTTTGATATTTCTACCGTAATTCTGCATGTTTTTAAAAATAAATGAATCAAAGACCCTCCTGAGTTTCCTCATAGAAGACTTGGCTTGTGTTACCTTTTTCCTAAAATATTACTTTAAATATGCAGTATAAGTCAAAAGTGATGGTTGCTAAACTACACAAGGTTTACCCCACATGTATCACCCTTGTGCTGGCGGTGTCAGATGGTGGAAAAAATACAATACTTTGTTACTGTAAAGATATATGGGTGCAGCGCTAAACAAATTTCAACATCTAAAAATGTATAGCAATTTTTTTTATAAAGAACTAAATTCACGCGCAAAAACATACACTATATTACCAAAAGTATTGGGACGCCTGCCTTTCCATGCACATGATGGCATCCCAGTCTTAGTTCATAGGGTTTAATATTTCTTTGGCCCACCCTTTGCAGCAATAACAGTTTCAACTCTTCTAGGAAGGCTATCCACAATGTTTAGAAGTGTGTCTATGGGAATGTTTGACCATTCTTTCAAAAGTGCATTTGTGAGGTCATGCACTGATGTTGGACGAGACAGCCTGGCTTGCAGTCTCCACTCTAATTTACCTCAAAGGTGTTCTATCGGGTTGAGGTCAAGACTCTGTGCAGGCCAGTCAAGTTCTTCCACCCCAAACTTGCTCATCCATATATTTATGGACCTTGCTTTGTGCACTGGTTCAAATCATTTGGTGGGGGGGGGGGGGGATTATGGTGTGGGGTAGTTTTTCAGGGGTTGGGCTTGGCCTCTTATTTCCAGTGAAGGGAACAAATGCGCTTCTGGAAGAATGGTCAAACATTCCCATAGACACACTCCTAAACCTTGTAGACAGCCTTCCCTGAAGCATTAAAGCTGTTAAAGCTGCAAAGGGTGGGCCAACTCAATACTGAACCCTACAGACTAAGACTGGGATGCCATTTTCATGTGTGTGTAAAGGCGGGTGTCCCAATACTCTTGGAAATATAGTTTAGCAGTTTACTGTCCTTGTGTTTTAGGAATCCACTGGGTAACAGTACACTATTTGTAGTTCATTGCTTTAGATGTACCTAAACAAAGTTTCCCTTTCACAGAGACTCATCCCATTTATCAGTAACCAGGTCACTAAATTACTAAGAGATTAAAGACCTGGGAAAGGGGATATGTATTTCCTTAGTATATGGGAAATGTTTGACAACATGGAGTAAGAACTGTGCTAAACAATAATACACAAATCAGCCATAACTTTATGACCACTGACAGGTTAAGTGAACGACATTGGTTATCTCATTGCAATTGCACCTGAAAGCCTGTGAAAAATATTAGGCAGCAAGTAAGCATGTGGTCTATGAGGTTCAAGTATTGAAAGCAGAAAAAAATAGATATCACAGTGTGTTGTGTATGGGGCTGTGTAGTCACAGACCGGTCAGGGTGCCCATGCCGACCCATGTCCACAGCCAAAATGCCTACAATGGACATGTGAGCATCAGAACTGGACCACAGAGCAATGGGCCAAATCCTCAAAATTCCTGCCTAACTTAACTTTTCCCATTTAAGTTACACTGACTTAAAATTTCTACCTAAGTGCCCGATCCACAAAGCACTTACCCAGAAATTTCAGGCCGTGTAACTTAAATGTCTCCGGCCCAAGGCGGTCCTCCTCTGCAGGGGGCGATGACAATTTAAATGAGGCGCGCTCCCGCGCCGGCCGTACTGCGCATGCTCGTGACGTCATTTTCCCGACGGACAGCGCGCAAAATTACGTTACGTCTGGCTTTGTGGATTGCAACGGGACAATAAAGTTGCGTCGGGTAAAAAAAAAGTTACGCGCCGGGAATTTTTTTTTTAAATTTAAAAAAAAAACGCGGCGATCGAAAAAAAGATCTGTTTTTACAAGGTGTTACTAGTTTACACTTTGTAAAAGCAGAACTAATTTTACGTATGCAAACGTAAACTTACGCAGAAAACACAAAGCTGAAAAGCTTTGTGGATCTCCGTAAGTCCTCATTTGCATACGCAAAGCGGCATTTCGACTCGAAATGCCCCCAGCGGCAGATGCGGTACTGCATCCTAAGATCCGACAGTGTAAGTCTCTTACAGATGTCGGATCTTCTGCCTATCTTTGGAAAACTGCTTCTGAGGATCAGTTCCAAAGATAGGCACAGGGATACGCAGGCTGAACAGCAGTTCCGCCTGCGTATCTCTTTTGAGGATTTGGCCCTCTGATCCTGCCTCAGAACGCGTCAGCCTTTGTGATGGTCTTCCTGCTTTTCGGGCTTGCTCACATTACCAGTTGTTCAGAACACTGTGCACATTGATCTGCTTGAATGTTGATGCTGTTTGTGAGTATACATCTGTTTTACTACTACAGTAAAATTTTTGCAAGGGTAATGCACAAATACGGTGCGCCCCCTGTTCTTGTTTGTCAGTGGAAGAAGGTTTGGTCTGATGAATCATGTTTTTTTTTTACATTATGTGGATGGGTGGGTGCATGTGTCTCGCTTCCCTGGGGGAGAGATGAGCCCCAGGATGCAGTCCCGAAGGCAAGCTTATGGAGGCAGTGTAATGATTTGGGCAATGTTCTGGTGGAAACCTTGAGTCCTGCCATTCATGTGGATGTTACTTTAACATGTACCACATGCCTAAACATTGTTATTGACCAAGTACACCCCTTCATAGAAACAGTATTACCTGATGCCAGTGGCCTCTTTTAGCAGGATAACGTGCTCTGCCATGCTGCAAAAATGGTTTAACAATTCTTTGAGGAACACTACAAGTTTATGGTGTTGACTTGACATCCAAATCTTTTAGATCTAAATCTAATCGAGCATCTGTGGATTGTTCTAAGAAAAAAAAGTCCCATCCATGTAGGCCCTACCTCTCAACCTACAGGATTTAAAGGATCTGCTACTGAAGGCTTGGTGCCAGATAAAACAGTATAGCCTCGTACACATGTACGGGTTTCCCGGCTGACTTTTTACCACCGGGAAACCCGAGGGGAAAACCGAGAACCCGCTCGGTAACTTTTTCCCCCTACACACGACCGGGTTTCCCGACAGGAAAACTGCCATGAGAGCTTTGGTTGGGAATCCCGGCCATGTGTATGCTCCATCGCAGTGTTTCCCCATAAGAAAACTGCCGGGTTAAAAACCGCCAGGAATCCCGGTGGAAAAAAAGAGAGCTGGTTCTCTTTTTTTCCCCGGCAGTTTTCCTGTCGGAAAAACTGCGATGGAGCATACACATGGACGGTTTTCCCGGCCAAAAGCGCTCATGGCAGTTTTCCCAACGGAAAACCAGTCGTGTGTACGAGGCTTTAGCCTTCAGAGGTCTCGGTGCCTTGATGGGTTAGGGCTGTTTTGGTAGCAAAATGGGCTACATTAAGCAAAAATGGTGTCTATTCAATATTAGGTGGATGGTCATAAAGTTTTGGCTGATTGGTGTATATGTCCTTGATATATTAGTAAATATATGATGTCCTCTAACTATGGTGGGACACTTGCTGTATTATACATTCTCTAATCAACTGTGTGCTTTGTGTTTTGTGAACTTTAAATAATCTTTCCCCTAGTGGCATAACAGCTAAATATTGGGCACTAATGCAGCCCTTCCACTGCCTGCATTTGTGCTGTACCTGGTGTTCTATTGGTTCTGAACTCAGATATACAAATGAGTCCCTGAGTTTGGTCATGTGACCTTATTGTTCTCTGGGTTGGCCCAATACCACTAGCTGGAAAAACTATATTCTTGGGGAAATCACTGGCACATAACTACTAGGCGAATCCTACATTTAAAGTAAAAATAGATGTACAGGCTGTAGAAAGGCTCCATTTGTGATGTTCTGCTGTGACCTTGTTATTACATTGGCGCTTTCCTTAACCACAAAAAAAGGGGTAAAAAAATATGTAAAAAAAAAACGACAGCTGGACAAAAATTTCAAATATTTACATATCAAGTTTTAATAGTTTTAATAGTCACAACACAAGAAGTTGTCGTGGTTGTCATGGTTGGATGTCTACAATCTTTAGCAGCTACAATGTGCTTTGATCCTTTATTAAAAAAAGGCCACAAAATGGATATTTGTTTCCTCTGCAGTAAAATAACAATGATGATGATGATTATAACATAGCCCTTTCATTAGCAGCTTTAAACAATATTATAACAGCACTGAGAACTTAATATGCTTCTTTACAGGACATTCACAGAAAACGCATGGAAAAGGATCTTACAGAACTTCAGACACTTATCGAAGCTCACTTTGTAAATCGCAAAAAAGAGGAAGAAGAACTTTTGTTTTTGTCTGACCGCATGGTATAAATCACCCTTAATATTGTTGTTACCTTTCCATTGAAGCGCTTTGCCGTCGGCTCGACCCATTGATTTTAATGGGCAGGGAAGCTTCTGCAGGGCTGCAAAGATGCTGCTTGCAGGACTTATTTTGCCAGTGCACCGCTCCAATGTGAAAGCCCTCAGGCTTTCACACTGGAGTGAGAGGAGAGGCTCTTTCAAGGTGCTTTGTAGGCGCTATTTTTAGTGTTATATCCAATGCTGTATCCTGGCCTAGGCCATCAAGGCACAGGCCTAGGGCGGCACTTTGGCGGAGGGCAGCACAGAAAGAGTCCCCGCTGGCTTGCGCTACACTATTAGTGTAGTGCTAGTTTTATGGGGCAGACTGGGCTGAGAGGCAAATTAGTCTAATGCCCCCATAAAGTAGCCACATTGCTTCCTGTATGCGGGAGGCCAGCAGTCGGCAACTGTGAGGCGGAGGATGGGGGGTGCTGCTTCTAATTTTAAATGTCTTATCATCCTGGTCCTGGACCACAAACCTTCCTCACTGTGCTATATGTTTTCTGCTGCACCATTGGCATGGTTATATCTTCTTAGTCCTCTCCATAAAATGATCAGAAATTTGTGCTTAAAGTAGAACTAAAGACAACACATTTTTTTCATTTTGGATAAGGTAAGGGAGGGTTATAGCCCCTGTCAGTTTATTTTTTACCATCCCTGTCCCATTGCAGAGATTTTCCTTCACTTCCTGCCCCATAGCCAAACAGGAAGTGAGAGGAAATCTATGCAAATTAAGGAAATCCATTGACTGCAACCCCCCCCCCCCACAGGCCCTCAGAACTGGTGTCCCAACTCAAAAATGTCAGGGCAGGTCTTAAACAGAAATGGGTGTGGCCTTGACAGGAAGGGGTGAGTCATATTTAAATTAGGGGGTCAGGAGTTTAGTCAGGCCTAGTGCAGCACAAAACCTAAATACACTACTGATTAAAGCGCCTGTAAAGCGCCTCAGTGTGAAAGTAGCCTAATTGTTGAAAGCCTCTGTTTCTCATGAACTCGTATTTGAAGTCATGTATTGTAATTTTTGTCAGGAGCTACATATATTTTAATAAGTAATAACCTATATAATAATATTTGTAGATTGATTTCATATGTATATATTTTTATTTTCGCTCTTTACATTTTAGGAAAAAAGAAGAGCAGAACGAGCAGAACAGTTGAGGATTCGAACAGAGAGAGAGAAGGAAAGGCAGGCCAGAGTAGCTGTAAGTATGCCAAAAATAGCTGAGTTGATCATTTCACTGTTGAACTATAGAAATTACTTAACGAGGAACTGCAGTCTGCTCGCATAATTTGTAATAAAAAACATCTTTTCTATTTTGAAGCTTCCCTTTAACCACTTTGCATATTATTTTAATTATTTTGGCTTCAACCATTTTTTAACTGTGGGCAGCTGAAGCTGCTGCCTGTTCACCTCCCGGATTTACAGACACACAGAGGCACACCTCCAGCTCTGCAGCTCTCATTGGCCCTCGTATGACTCATCCCTTCTCCCTTCCTGGAAAACTCTCATGAGAGTGAAGCCTCGTACACACGACCGAGGAACTCGACGGGCGAAACACATCGTTTTCCTCATCGAGTTCCTTGTTAGGCTGTCGAGGAACTCGACAAGGCAAGTTTTTCCATTCCCGTTGAGGAAATAGAGAACTTGCTCTCTTTTTGGCTCGTCGAGTTTCTCGACAGTTTCCTCAACGAAAATGTACACACGACCGGTTTCCTCTGCAAAAAAATATCTCCCAGCAATTTCTTGCTGGTTTTTGCCGAGAAACTCAGTCGTGTGTACGAGGCCTGAGAGAGAGAGCTGTGCATGATGTCAAATGCCTAAGCTTTTTATCAGACAAGAAACAGGAAGTGGGCTGTATAAGGTATTTACTGACAGAAAATAAATGTTTTACTATCCAAAGTTAAAAAAACAAGGGCAGAGGATTTAATAGATTGAAAGATGAAAAATGGCTGAAGTTCCGTTTTAAAGTAAATGTAAACCCTCACATATACCCAGTGAAGTGAACAGCCTCAGATGATACACAGAGATAAAATAAATCTCCATACATAAGTTTTACATGTATATCCTCTGTCTTCAGCTTGCTATATTCTTTCGAAAGCAAACATTGTGTTAGAATTTTTACTTCCTCTTTAAGCAGTGGGAGGGGAGTCTTTGCTTACACTGTGTGACAGCTGATTGAAGGGAAGACACACACCCTCATTTCAAAAAGGCAGAGGAACGAAGATACTTGCAGAGCTGTGCTGTGAATAGATTGGCTCTCTGTTAATCTATTTATAGCAGCCTCCCCGACACAAATTTTCCTGCTTTTATCTCCCATGTGGGAGAGCTTGTCAGAACTTATCATGCTGATAACAGAGGAACGAAACAGCAGAAAGCTACGGAAATCAAAGCTTTGGAGAGAGATAAGTAAACACTACCGATTTATGTGCCCAGGTCAAATTTTATGATTCGCGTTTACATCCACTTTAACTGTTTTAAGGAAGGTGGAGTGCTGTTCATTCTACCCGATAAAATTACCAGGCCTAGGCTTGTTTATTGAGATCGACTGAAAAAAAGCAATATTGCTTTGCCGAACTTCAATTACATTTTGCTAATTTTAACCATTTAAGGCTGCATTTATATTAAAAGAGATTAGCACCAGGGATGGGGTTCTGTCTCCTTTACCATGGGAAGAGGTGAATCCTGCAGATTCGATATTTGCTGTCCTGGCAAATTTGTCAGGATAATTGTTTTTAACTGTACCGCTACCCCCAAAGGGGCCACTGGTACCAGCAATTTTTTCCCTAAAAGTACAGAGAAAGAAAGGTTCCTCAAAGGGTGGAATTTTGAACGGACCATAAACAGTAATGTCAATATCATAAAAATACTAAATTTATTGAAACAGTGGATACAATGTAAATAGAAAAAAGGGGATTGGTCAATAAAAAAGGACAGAGGTTGCCCACCACCTTCTCCAAAAACACAGTCTAGGGCAGTGATAGCGAACTTTGATACCCCAGTTCCAAAACATCTGGGTGCCAAGATTCACCATCACTGATCTAGGGGATGTCTTTTTAAAGTGAAGCTCCACCCAAAAAGGGAAGCTCCACTTGTTTGCACCCTCCCCACCTCTACTGCCACATTTGGGGGGTGAGTACCTGGTTTTGACAGATTTCCACTCCCACTTCAGGCTCTGATCGACACAGTAAACTGAGCCAGAAGTTCGGTCCCCCCTCCTTCCCCTGCAGTCTTCTGGGACACATCACACGTCCCAGAAGACTAAAAAACATTCACAAGGCGCACATGTGCAGTGGGAAACACTGTGAAGCCGCAATGCTTTACTTCCTGCTGCTAACCAACCATCCTTTTTTCTGACTCTGTCTTAAAGGAAGCTCTTGTGGCCTCCCTGCCTGATTGTAAATCTTAAGCTAGAGCCCCTTAGCTCAGGAAGTGCCACGGTCCCAAAGAAACATAAATTCCTTGCAGGACTAGCCCCCTAGGCTGTTTATAACATGGAGTCTATAAAAAAATGCCCCAGTGTGAAAGGGGCCTTAAACCTGGAAGCTGATTGGTTGCCCAGAAGAGGTGTGACCGATTTTGCACTCTCTAGCTTTAGTAAATAAACCCAATTGTTACAGTGGTAAGCTTTCCATATACTTTTTGCCAGAAAAGGATATATTGTATAGGGAACAGGTATTGCTGGGAAAGGATGACACTGACAGCATTAAAAAACCTTTCAACCTTTTTTTAACATTTCCCTACTTTAATGAGAGGTAAGAAATGAAAAAGTAAGGAAAACATTTAATATCTCATATGAAACTCCATTTGGAAATAAATATTGATCATGACAAACCCAGCTTATTCATATAATCCTCTTAAAAGATATCATTTAAAAAAATGTTAATTAATATTTTTTTTAGGAAGAACGTGCTCGGAAGGAAGAAGAGGAAAATCGGAAAAGAGCAGAAGAAGATGTCAAGAAAAAGAAAGCGTTTTCCAATATGCTCCACTTTGGAGGCTACTTACAAAAAGTATTTAAATATACATTTTCTATGATTAGGGCCAGTTTTATATATTTGCACATAATGGGCCTGTTTTATTAAAGTCAGAAGCAGTGCTTGTGCTTGCTCCAACTTTAAGTTTTAAAAGGTTTACAATTACAGATTTGTACTTTTTTAATTTATTTTTAATCATGAAATTAAGACTCCATGCACACTGGCTTAAAAAAACGCCAATGTTCTTGGCAGAAAAAAAGGCTAATTTTGAGCATTTTTGTACTAGCGTTTAAGAGCATTTAATGGTTTTTTTTCTGCTAGAAAAACATGCTCAAAAAACACAAAACGGAAGTTTTTTTTGCCTCTAGACTGCCTAATGTTTATTGACACATAGGATAATATTTGTTGTTTCTACAGGAAAAATGCTAAACTCCTCTAGGAGCAGTGTTTTTTAAAGTGTTTTTTTTTTTTTTTATCTTAACCACTTCAATACCCGCCCATTGTGAAATGACGTCCACAGGCATCATTCAGATATCCATCTCTTCAGCCGGCGATTCTGTGCACCATAAGAACGATCATAGCGGCGGTTTCGCCGCTTGATCGTTCTTATAGGCGGCGGGAGGGGACGCCCCCCCCTCCCGCCGCCATCCGGTGCTTCTCCGGGCTCTCCTTTGCCATCGGAGACCTGGAGAAACGATTCGCCGGCGTCGGATGGAAACCATAGAGTAGACTGGTGACCAGATGGTCACCAGTCATCTCTATGATCGTCGGAGGCCCGGGCGCGATGTTATGACGTCACGCCCGGGTCCTGGAATGTAAACACAGCCGCAATCGCGGGTGAAAGCATTAGATCTGTGAATTTTTTCACGATCTAATGCTTTCCAGCCTGGAGGAGAGATGTGGGGTCTTATTGACCCCGCATCTCTCCATAAAGAGTACCTGTCACAAACCATTCCTATTACAAGGGATGTTTAGGATAAAAGTGATAAAAAAAAAAAATGTCAAAGTGTAAAAATAAAAGAAATTGAGTAAAATAAAAAAAAAATAATACATTTTTTTTTAAACGCCCCTGTCCCCGGTAGCTCGCGCTCAGAAGCGAACACACACGTAAGTCCCGCCCACATATGTAAACGCCGTTCAAACCACACATGTGAGGTATCGCCGCGTGCGTTAGAGTGCCAGCAACAATTATAGAACTGGACCTCCTCTGTACCTCTAAAATTGTAACTTGTAAAAAAAAATAAGCGACGCCTATGGAGATTTTTAAGTACTGACGTTTTGGCGCCATTCCATGAGTGTGCGCAATTTTAAAGCGTGACATGTTGGGTATCTATTTACTTGGCGTAACTTCATCTTTCACATTATACAAAAAAATTGGGATAAATTTACTGTTTTGTTATTTTTAAATTCACAAAACCGTTTTTTCCCCAAAAAAAGGCGGTTGAAAAATTATTGCGCAAATACTGTGCGAGATAAAAAGTTGCAATGGCCGGCATTTTATTCCCTAGGGTGTCTGCTAAAAAAAACATATATAATGTTTGGGGGTTCTGAGTAATTTTCTAACAAAACAATTATGATTTATGCATGTAGGAGAGAAGTGCCAAAATAGGCCCGGTATTGAAGTGGTTAATGCATTTCATTAAGATAATAAACATTCTGTGTGCAGCAGCCCCCCTAACACTTATCTGAGCCCATCTTGATTCAGCGATGCTGCACCAGACACGTGGCTGTCTGGGACTCTCCCTCCTCATTGACTAAAACATATACAGCGGGCGCCATTGGTTCCCACTGCTGTCAAAGTCAGTAAGCCAATGAGGAGAGATAGATTGGGTGGGGCTTAACCACAGCTCCACGTCTGAATGCGGCTCAGCTCGGTTGCCCCCATTGCAAGTTTCTTGCTGTGGGGCACTCGTCAGGAGGGAGGGACTCGAGAAAAAGAGGATCCAGGCTGCCCTGTGCAAAACCACTGCATAGAGCAGGTAAGTATAACATTATTGTTATTTTTAAATAAAACAAAACAAGACTTTAGTATCACTTTAAGCTAGTGTGCATGAAGCCTAAGTCTAGATTTGTGGAAACTTTGGAAAGGATACAGAGGGCCTTATTTCAAATACAGTCTATATGTTTTCATCGTTTAGACAGAAAGGCGAGGAGGAAAAAAACAGACAGAGAGAGAGAAGAAAAAAAAGATTTTAACTGAGAGAAAACAACCACTTAACATTGAGAATATGAACCAAGAAAATCTAAAGTAAGTAACTATACTTTCAAAGTATCACTATACCAACAAAAATATACATGTTGATGTTTTTTTTTTTTAAAGAAACCATTCATTTTCCACACAATCATGCTAACCTATGTCAAACGGAGCACAGGTTAAGCCACCGTCTGGATTCATTATTTCATGGTGATGATCACCGATGGAGATCTGTGGATCTCCTTTTGCTGTAGTTGGGTTGTAAACTTTACAGAAGGCTTTGTTGTGATAGAAACCAGAGGTGCCATGTGTTTATGGGAGAATTTTGTATTGTAAGAAAGAGGAGGACATTGCACACTTGATCGGTTTCTCGGAAAAACCGAGAACCTGCTCGGTAGCTTTTTCCCCCTACATACGACCGGTTTTCCTCGCAGGAAAACTGCCATGAGAGCTTTGGTCGGGAAACCCGGCCGTGTGTATGCTCCACCGCAGGCTTTCCCCATAGAAAAACTGCTGGCTTAAAAAACGCTGGGAAACCCAGCGGGAAAAAAGAAAACCTGCTCTAATTTTTCCCACTGGGATTCCCGGCGGTTTTCCTGTTGGGAAGACTGCTATAGAGCATACACACGGCAGGTTTTCCTGGCCAAAAGCTGTCATGGCAGTTTTCTAACAGGAAAACTGGTCATATGTATAGCCTCGTACACACATCCGAGGAACTCGACGGGCGAAACACATCGTTTTGCTCGTCGAGTTCCTTGTGAAGCCGCTGAGGATCTCGGCGAGCCAAATTTTCCCATTCCTGTCGAGGAAAAAGAAGACATGCTGTATTTTTGGCCCGACGAGATCCTCGACAGTTTCCTCGTCGAAAAGTGTACACAGGACCGGTTTCCTCGGTAAAAAAAAAAAAACAGCAAGCTTCTTGTGTCGTGTGTACGAGGCCTATGAGGCATCAGATGTGAAGACAATGGTAATGCTGAATGCTGCCATAGAACCATAAAATAGTATTAAACCAAAAAGCAAACATCTGTTATGTTGCAGCTTACCAATTCTTAGATGTGATCGTTTCTTTTTTAGGCTTCCTTTTTTTTATTTTAATTTCACCTGGTGATTTGGCCAGTAGACATGTGCATTCGTTTTCGTCCAAATTTCGGGGATTTTCGTGTTCGTTTTAACAAACGATAACGAACACGCAGAATCCAAAATACGAAAGATCCGAAATAAAAAAATGCTTTATTTTCATATTCATTATATTTTCGTATCATTGCGACAACAGTTCAATATAGATAGAAGATTGAACATGACGGTGACAATAGTGATCTGTGTCTATCGAACCTGCGGTTGAATGTGCCTAACCTAACTCAAGCTTATTTGACAAAGATTCGACATTATAGAGACAATGAAGATTCGACGAGGCAGCTAAAAAAATACGATCCCCGCGAGCGGACATTTATAGTCAAATGCTCCGCCCATAGGCTATAGAATAATTCTAATGTTGTAGTAATAATAATTATTAATTATAATTATTACTAGTCAAACAACATTAGAATTCTACTATAGCTTGTGGGTGGAGCATTTGACCGGAAATGTACGATTGCGGCGTCGTACAGCTTAGCTGCTCCATAGAATCTCCTTAGAACATCCGACAGACACCATAAGCCTTGAATTGACAGATTCGACCTTTATTAATTTTGGATTTTATGATGAATGCATTTTTTAATGAAACAAAATAAATAAAAATTAATTTCAGTAATAACTAAATAACTACATTTTTCGGACGAAACCGAAATTCCGAAACAAAATATTTCAGTGTGCACATGTCTACCGGCCAGTAAATCTAATGTTTTTCAAAAGAACAAGTTTTGTTGAAAATATATCAGTTGTGTTGAGACAAAACATATTTACCACTTACAGGGGTGCTAACAATGATCAGCTTTATTTATTAATTTAAAACCTTTATCCCAATAGAAAATAAATCTGTTGCTGTAACTGCTTGTAGAACTGCAGTGTTAGCTAGAGTCTGGCTGAAATTGTATGGTGTATTTAAATCCGCTTGTACTTACAGTCCCCTCACCCCAGACTGACTTGCTGCTGTTCAAAGGTGCCCCTGTTCTCCTTCAGTGGGGGCACTCTAATATAAGGTAACCAGATTTTTTTAAATTAAATTTGGGGACATATTTTTTATTTTTTTTACTATTAATGGCGGCAATCAGTGACTCTCTGTCCATCGCCGCCGCCCGCCTCACAGCCTGTCAAGTCTTATGCTGGCTATACACTATACGAATTCAGCCAAAATTCAGTCAATCAGACAGTTCTTTTGTTTTTCGGCCAGTTAATGGGCACAAAATCGATAATTGGGACGTTTTTGAGCCGAAAAAACGGACGACACATTTGGAAATTTTCTGCCGAACGAACGATAAATCGGAAGGTTAATGTGTTTCCCGTCCGAACTTTATGCACTAGGACTAGGTATATGTAAAAAAACGAACCAAATGTTTTTTATTTATATCCACTGAACGATTTATCGGTCATTACTTGATGGCACTATCGTTTGCGCTCACGACCGAATGTTCGTTTTTCGAAAGTTCTTTCGAACGATTTTTTGTGGAGTGTATGGCCAGCATTACTCTCCGGGCCCCGGCTACTACTGGGTAGGGAGCGAAGGAAGATCACTCCGTTAGGGAAGGCAAGAAGATAAACAGGCAGGTGGCTGGCCGGGACTTGAGCCAAGGCAGAAGAACAAGCGAGCGGAGCTGAATGGGCATATACCTGAAACTGAAGAAATATTCCCTCCACTCCGACCAGCACATGATCATCAGAAAGGGGCACAGATAATGGAAAAAAATACACCCCCCTAAGCTAGTAGGAGTGGTGGAGCAGGGGTGTGTAATTCAGAATTATGTTTTTTTTATTCTGCACTGACTGTCTTTGAAATTGCCCCAGCCCCTGTTCAACTCCGGGGACAAAACCAGGGTCAGTGTCTTCAATCCAGGGCAGGGTTGCCAACTTTCAGTAAATTTACAAACAGTTTGTAAAATCCATAATTGTTGCATTTGTCCATGAATGTCAGTTACAGACATGCAGCCTATATGTCCGCAATGGACATTCAAGGACAGATGCAAAAAGTACGTATTTTTCATACTGTTTGTAAATTTACTGAAAGTTGGCAACCCTGATCCGGGGACTGTCCCGGGAAACCGGGGATGTCTGGTCACCCTACTCTAATACAGGTGTGTTACTGGCTAGATAACTAGGTAAAAACAGAGTAAAAAAGCTTAAAAAAAAAGGAATACAGTCAGCACATCTAATGATTGGTCAGCTGCAATGTATATATTTTTTTTAATTTGGGGTTTAATACTGCTTTAACTGGATAAATGCTGATGTTAATTTTCATAAAGGGACACGGTACTAAACTTAACACATGAAATGCTCTGCATTTGTTTGTGATCTTTAATACATAATGAGACTACTGAAGGTAGGTCATGGCAACAGAAAAGTTATAGAAAAGATAGAGGAACCTATAACAGAACTCACATTATAGTGCATGAAAAGAGAACTACTAAGCTGGATTAAAGAAGTTCTTCCCAACACCATGAGAATTGAGGACTTTGTAATGATTAAGCCCTTTTGCTACTAGCTGTGATGAGAAAACTTAGTTAGTAGACCTGCTTTTCTACATGTCTATTGAATTGTCTACGTTTCAAAGCAGCAGCTGATCTCGGGTAATTCCTTAACCACTTCAGCCCTGGAAGATTTGGCTGCTCAATGACCAGGCCATTTTTTGCGATACGGCACTGCGACGCTTTAACTGACAATTTGCATCGCGTGACGCTGTACCCAAACAAAATTGATGTCCTTTATTTCTCACAAATAAAGCTTTCTTTTGGTAGTTTTTTATCACCTCTGCGGTTTTTATTTTTTTTGCACTATATCCCAAAAAAAAGAAAATTTTAAAAAATCGCAATCAGCGTATATTGATTGGTTTTTGCAAAAGTTATAGTGTCTGCAAACTATAGGAAAGATTTATGGCATTTTTATTATTATTTTTTTTAATAGTAATGGCGGCGATCTGCGATTTTTATCGGGATTGCAAAATTGTGGCAGACAGATTGGACACTTTTGACAAAATTTTGGGACCATTGACATTTATACAGTGATTAGTGCTATAAAAATGCACTGTTACTGTGTAAATGTCACTGGTAGGGAAGGAGTTAACACTAGGGGGCGATCAAGGTGTTACATTTGTGTTCCCTCAGTGTGTTCTAACTGTATGGGGATATGACTGGGTAAAAGAGGAGACATATCGTTGTTCCTATTTACTAGGGAGAAACGGCATGTCTCCTCTCCTCTGACAGCACAGGAATTTGTGTGTATACACACACAAGTCCCTGTTCTGGCGATCATGCACATGATCGCACGTGACCAGCGATGATAGTGCGTGGGGGAACCTTTATGCCGCGTACACACGATCAGCCCATCCGATGAGAACAGACCGATGGACCATTTTCATCGGTTAACCAATGAAGCTGACTGATGGTCCGTCGCGCCTACACACCAGATCCTCAGAGAGTTGCCAGAAGTTGAGATATTAATGGCTGTGTGTTGAGTTATTTTGAGGGGACAGCAAATTTACACTGTTATACAAGCTGTACACTCACTAATTTACATTTTAGCTAAATCTAATTTCTTGTCACATGAAAAGATATAATAAAATATTTACAAAAAGGTGAATGGTGTACTCACTTTTGTGAGATACTGTAGACGTCCCTCTTTCCCATTTCAGAAAGTTGGGAGGTATGAATATTGATTGCACATTAGGGGGTAGATCCACAAAGAAATTACGCCGGCGTATCTATTGATACGCTGGCGTAATTTCAAAATTCCCACGTTGTATCTTTGTTTTGAATCCTCAAAACAAGATACGAGGCATCTCGGCTAGATCCGAGAGGCGTAAGTCTTCGTACGCCTTCGGATCTTAGATGCAATTTTTCGGCGTCCGCTAGGTGGCGTTCCCGTCATAATCCGCGTCGAGTATGCAAATTAGCTATTTCCGACGATCCACGAACGTACGAGCGGCCGTCGCATTTTTTTACGTTGTTTCCGTTCGGCTTTTTTCGGCGTATAGTTAAAGCTGCTATATGGTGGCATACTCAATGTTAAGTATGGCCGTCGATCCCGCGTCTAATTTTGAAAATTTTACGTCGTTTGCGTAAGTCGTCCGTGAATGGGGCTGGACGCCATTTACGTTCACGTCACATCCTTGCGACGTCATTTAGCGCAATGCACGGCGGGAAATTTTAGGGACGGCGCATGCGCAGTTCATTCAGCGCGGGGACGCGCTTCATTTAAATGAAACGTGCCCCCTACCCGCCGCATTTGAATTCCGTGCCCTTACGCCGCAAAAGATACATTACGCCGCCGTAACTTACGGCGCGAATTAGTTGAGGATTCAAACTAAGCCAAAGTAAGTTACAGCGGCGTAGCGTATCTGACATACGCTGCGCCCGGCGCAGATCTATGTGGATCTGCCCCTAGGTGTTTTCACATTAACTGATAAAAAACAACTTCCTGTATCACAATGAATTTAGTATGAAAAGTGTTTATAAGTTGTAACAACATATATAATATACTGTACATGTTTCAGCATAATTCCTACAGTCCAGTACAATCATATTTGTGTAGAATGATGGAATTTCACTAATCACCACCCACCAACACAGGCTTAATCACATGTTATATTCATATTTTTTTTACATAGAGCACAAGCTCAGTCTCTATATGATCAGATATATCAACTGGAGGCTGAGAAATTTGACCTTCAAGAGAAATTCAAACTGCAGAAATATGAGGTAAGTGCTCTGTATTTGCAAAATGTAAACCAAATAAAATCTAGGAATATTTGACTAATAGAATCCTACGAAGTGTAAGTGTGTTTAATAATACACAGTTACCGTATTTATCGCGGTATAACGCGCTCCCGCGTATACCGCGCACCCCTAAAGTGGCCCCCAATCCTGTGGAAAAAAAGTTTTTTTGTTTTTTTGTACTTACAGTTTTGGTGTCTTGCGCGGCGTCCATCGGCGGCCTCGTCGGGTCCAGCGTCCTTCTGCGGCTTCGGGGGTCCTCTTCGGCGGGTCCGGCGTCTGTCTTCGGCGGGTCGGGTGTCCTCTTCGGCGGGTCGGGTGTCCTCTTCGGCGGGTCGGGTGTCCTCTTCGGCGGGTCGGGTGTCCTCTTCGGCGAGTCGGGTGTCCTCTTCGGCGAGTCGGGTGTCCTCTTCGGCGGGTCGGGTGTCCTCTTCGGTGGGTCGGGTGTCCTCTTCGGCGAGTCGGGTGTCCTCTTCGGCGGGTCGGGTGTCCTCTTCGGCGAGTCAGGTGTCCTCTTCGGCGGGTCGGGTGTCCTCTTCGGCGGGTCCGGTGTCCTTCTGCGGCGTCCTCGTGTCCTCCCCGCTCGTTTCCCGCGCTGAGTTTCAATACTGCGCCGACATATACCGAGGGCAGTACACTCCTGTATCGTCGGGCAGGCTCGGCAACTGTTGCTCTGACGTCCTGTACGCTCAGGACGTCAGTGCGAGAGGCGCCGAGACTGCCCGAAGATACACGAGTGTACTGCGCTCGGTATATGCCGGCGCAGTATTCAAACTCGTGGCGGGAAAGCGGGTATCGGCGTATATCGCGCACCCACGATTTTGCCCTGATTTTGTGCACGGTATACGCCGATAAATACGGTACATATAGTAGGCGAGGTTGAATAAAGACACACTTCCAACCTATGTGTGTGATTTTATGTTAGCATTAGTACATTGTATATCCCTGTGAGTTGTGGTCGTTCAAGTGCTTATCTAATAGTTTTTTTTAATTATCAATGCTTCCCACTGAAACAACTGCCTGTGGAAGAGAATTCCACATCCTTACCGCTCTTACAGTGAAGAATCCTCTATGCAGTTAAAGGTTAAACCGCTTTTCTTCTAATTTTAGTGAATGGCCACGTGTCCTATTAAATTCCCATTCACGGAAAAGTTTTATCCCTATTGTGGGGTCACCAGTACGGTATTTGTGCATTGAAATCATATCCCCTCTCAAGAGTCTTTTCTCCAGAGAGAGAACAAGTTTGGTGCTCGCAACCTTTCCTCATAACTAATATTCTCCAGTCCCTTTATTAGTTTTGTTGCCCTTCTCTGGACTCTCTCCAGTTCCAGCACATCCTTCCTGAGGACTGGTGCCCAGAACTGGACAGCATACTCAAGAGTGAAATAATTATCGTTTAATCTCTGGAGTTAATCCCCTTTTTTTTGCATGCCAATATTCTGTTTGCTTTGCTTTCATTAGCTTGGTATTGCATGCCATTGCTGAGCCTATCATCCAATAGGACCCACAGGTCCTTTTCCATTCTAGATTCCCCCAGAGGTTCACCCCCCAATGAGTAGATTGAATTCATATTTTTGCAACCCAAATGCATTATTTTACATTTTTCTACATTAAACCTCATTTGCCATGAAGTTGCCCACCCCATTCATTTGTTCAAATTTTCTTGCAAGGTTTCCATATCCTGCAGATAAGTTATCGCCCTGCTTAGCTTAGTACCGTCCCCAAATACAGAGATTGAGCTGTTTATCCCATCCTCCAGGTCGTTTATGAATAAATTAAATAGGTTTAATCCCAGGACAGAACCCTGGTGGGACCCCACTTTCTACTGTGGACCACTCAGAGTACTCCCTATTTATCACTACCCTCTGAACTCGCCCCTGTAGCTAGTTTTCAATCCATGTACTCACCCTATGGTCCATGCCAACGGACCTTACTTTGTACAGTAAAAGTTTATGGGGAACTGTATCAAATGCTTTTGCAAGATCCAGATACACCACATCTATGTGCCTTCCTTTATCTAGATGGTAGCTCACCTCCTCATAGAAGGTTAATGGAATGTTTTGGCAAGAACGATTCTTCCTGAATCCATGCTGATTATTTCTAATGATAACGTTCTCATTACTAAAATCGTGTATATAGTCCCTTACCATCCCCTACAAGAGCTTACATACTATTGATGTTAGGATAACTGGTCTGTAATTCCCAGGGATGTATCTTGGCCCTTTTTAAAACATTGGTGCTACACTGGCTTTTCTTCCAATAAGCTGGTACCATTCCAGTCAGTAGACTGTTTGTAAAAATTGGGAAGAATGGTCTGGCAATTACTTGACTGCGTTACTTAAGGACTCCTCTGTTAGCCATGAGGGTGCTTCCTGTGACGTGCCATGAGGATAAACATTGCAGTTTTAGTTACTGAAGCCCCTTGATTCCCTTGTGAAGACTAAGGATAAGAATAAATTCTATACCTTCGCCATCTCTCCATCCTTTTTTTTTTAACAGGGAAAAATCTCTCCATCCTTAGTAACCAGATTCCCTTCATCATTCTTTATAGGACCGATGTGATCTGACCTCCCTTTGTTACTATTTATGTACCTAAATTATTTCTTGGGATTTTTTTTACTCTATCTAAAGAAATATTTCTCCTTCTTGCAGATTAATGTTCTGATAAATCGAGTCACTGACCACCAGAAACAGAAACTGTAAGCAATTTTGAAAGTTATATGTACATATATTCAAATATGTATATACAGTATATATTTAATATATTCAGTATTGTTTCCTGTACAAACTGTATGTGATGCTGACATATTACACATCACTTAACATGATATACAGGATTATTTGCAGTGTACGTTGAATCCTGGTTCCTGTGGTTGCTATATACCATAGGTAATTTTTATCATATTTTTAGCCTTTTAAAAATGGTGTGGCTTAACTGTTTTCACAACTAGAATAAGCCCATGCAAATATTGGGAAAGCATGCAAACTCCATGTAGAAAATAGCCTGATGAAATTCAAACCAAAGACAAGAGTACTAATAAAATAAACTTTGTTGTAGAGGTTACATGAAAACAAGCTTTTGAGTTATGAGTTCACCACACCATATTTAAAGCAGCAATCTGACATAGCATGCAGATTAATTTTCCCTATTGTACAGTTCATACATTTGTATAAATAGCTGTAGCTATAAGAGATATGGCTCTCATACACGGAGGAAATGGGGTCATTTATTCACCTGTCCTCTCCTCTTGTTCATTCACAACTCTCCATGTGTTCTGTAAATAGGTCACAGATTACACAGTGTTCTGTATTTTCTGAACCATTCCACCTAAAGTGGCCTGTTGATTAGTGCTAGTTCTAGTTTCTACATAAGGTTTGCATACTTTCCTAGTATTTGTATGGGGTTACTGCAGTTTCTGAAAATAGGTAACATATACAAATATATGAATTGTACTGTAAAGAAAACTGACTTGGCACCATCCAGACGCAGCTTATTTCTTCAATTAGACACAAAAGTTGACTCCAACGCAAGGGATGGAGTTTTTTTTTCCATTCTTTTGTAGTGTAACAAGTCAATAGCTTTCTTAAGCCCTATCTCTGTGCATTACTAACACTGACTGATAGAACCTGGAAGAAATGGTGAGAGTCTAGCTAAGACTAAACTAACTAGCACTGAACAGGAAGGGAGGACAGAGGAAGATACCAAAATTACAAGTAAACAAGTTTCAGTGGCCCAAAACCACTACTAGATGTCAGCATAGTACAGAAAAATTATAACCTTGTGCAGTTCAATACAAGACATAAAAATACACTAAAGTAGGCCAAATAGCTTATTTTTTAGCCTTATTTGAAGTGTCTGATAGAGACACGTCATTCATGTCTCTGCACGGCACCTTGGTGTGTTGTACTGCTGTGAAATGTAGTGCCATCCAGTGTGCTCCAGAAAAATGCAGGCATGCTGCATTTCTCCATTCTACACCACACCACTAGAGATGGGCCAAAGGACCCCCTGTTCGGTTTGCGCCAGAACTTGAGAACTTTGTAAAAATTCGGAGCTGAAAAAACCCCATTGAAGTCTATGGGACTGAACTGGAAAAATTAAAAGTGCCCAACTGCCCATTTTGAGGGCTTAAGTGCAAGTTATTGGGCATGAAAGGGGTATGGGAGTCCAGGTACTGCCCTGGGGGACATGTATCAATGAAAAAAAGTGATATAATAATAATAAAAAAAATCCTTTAAATATAGTTCCTGGGGGTCCCCTTAGTCTGTCTGTAAAGTGTATAAAACCTGCTGCAGCAAAAATTATATTTATAAAGCCAAAAAAAATAAAATTTTCTCTGCAAGCTTTCTTTATTTTATAAACAGCTTGGGCAGCCAGCCTATATGATGAGGCCACAAATTAGTGCACTCGGAACAAGATTAGAGATTTTTGGGATAAATTCTGGTGTCTGTTTCGCAGACTTTGGATAGAAGTAACAGGTGCAGAAAAATTAGGCTTTGGGTGTTTGCAGACCCATTACACCGTAACCCTATAGGAGGTACTCTTGATGAAAGCAATAATTGGCCTTCCTGTCAAAAATTTTAATGATAAGCACCTGTCAAAGAGGTGCGGAAAAATTTGTCCTTGGGTGTTAATTGCGCCCATGAAACCTATACCAAAAAATTTCTTCACAATAAAATGAAACCCACAAAGCTAGGCAGCCAACAGTCTTGCACAGATTCCGCATCCCAAAAACACTTAATCTGCAACATCGGCATCAGGGGCTTAACAGCTGCTGCTTATCCAGGAATGATTGATTTTAATAAATGTCAACTGGTCAACAGAGTCTATGGACAGACGCGCACTTGTATCTGTCACCAAACTTCCGGAAGCACTAAATAACTGTTCGGAAAGCATGCTGAATGCAGGGCAGTCCAGCAGCACAATTGCATACTGGGCAAGTTCTGGCCAGTGGTCTATTCTCATGACCCAGTAACCCAGTGGATCGTCAACTGGAAAGCTCTCCATGTCTGTTTTCGCCCCTAGATAATCTCCCACCATATGATGCAGATGCTGTCAATGGGATGTGGAAGCTCACAGCCCTGGGTTCCCGAGGACTAAGAAAATTTTAAAATGCATTACTGAGGCAGCCCCCTTCTCCACCGCTCCTCTCTTTGCCAACAGAAGCCTCAAAACGAGCATTTCCACAAGGCTATAACCTAGCAGAGTCTGGAAAAGCATTACATAAACTCCTCTTTAAGGTGTCCTCAAGATATTCTATCCTCTGCTCCCTCTGTAAGAATGCGATGAGTTCTGAGACTTTCCACTTCTTGCCTGCTTTAGGAGATCTTTCAACTCTGGGTTAACCACTTGGAAGATTTGCTAAAGCAGGCCAGAAGGGGAAAGTCTAATATTTAACCACTTCAGCCCGGAAGAATTTCCCCCCCTCCTGACCAGGCAATTTTTTGTGATACAGCACAACAAGCATTTGCATGGTCGTGCAATGTTGTACCCAAACAAAATACAAAGTATTTACAAAGTAAAAGTAAGTATTTTGTACTTTTTGCTATAATAAATATCCCAATTTAAAAAAAATAAAATAAAAAATATTTTCTTCATCTTTTTAGGCCGATATGTATTATTTTACATATTTATAGCGTCTATAAAACAGGGGATATATTTATGGCATTTTTATTATTATTATTATTTTTACTAGTAATGACGGTGATCAGCGATTTTTATCGTGACTGCGACATTGCGGCGGACAGATCGGACACTTTTGACACTTTAAGGTTAAAAACCTACTGCCTTTAGAACCACTTTAAACTTTCCTAAAACCTAGAGTTAGGCTTTAATGTCCATGGACATTCATATTTCCTTTTTCCTAGTTGACTGTAAACTTTCTTTAACTTGTTTCTAATTTATGTGACAAAAATGGATTACAATTCGATTTTTGCTAAATAAATACCTCTCTCTCTTTTTTCTTCTCTCTCCCAACTGTCTTTATTTTACCTTGTTTCTCTCCACCTATGTTCCTATCTTTCCCTATTTCCTTGTTTCTTTTTTTAACATGGCAACAGTAAAAGGTAAGTTGTTTCCATTGTTAAATTAGTTAATTGAATTTAGTTAAATTTTACACAAATTACTGGTTACTGTGTAAAATTAAAGACTGTTTATGGTGCATTTTTGCATTATTACTGTTTTTAGATACCTGTTAATAAAACTATTTATTTTTAGCTGATTTCCTTATGGGTTGAAGCATATTTGAAACAAAAAAAAGAAAATTGTGATTAGACAAGGGGCATGTGAATATTACACAATCTCCCCTTGTCCAATCATAGAACTCCTTGTATTCTTTAAAAAAGAATACAAGACTTTTTTCTGGATGGAGGAGCTGCACAGCAAGCGACCCTCTGTGATTGTTGTGCTCTAATCCCTACTGTCAGTGTCACCTCTAGAGCAACACTGTCATAGACTGCATGTAAGCATAGTCCTCTTACCTGCCATTCAGTTGTAGAAAATAACCACTACTATATACTGTATATGTTGAAGTAGCAGTCTCTTTGCAGTGATCCAAAATGCCTAAAGCTAGGTCAGAGCAACAGTTCTGCAGTCAGTGTTGTTAATTGAAGAGCTCTATCTCTGATTCAGTAGAGGACATATTGGATGCTGCAGGGAGACTGCTGCTTTCATACATAGGCTGTACCTCCTGTTTCGTAGAGCTGCACAATAAACAGTAGTTGTGTCTTATTAGCCCTTCAACCTTAGTGCAAGTCTATCAGAAAAGTTTTGTTCAAATAAAAACAATAGACACTCGGCAGTCATTAATGCTTTCTTGCTCCTTTCTGGCGGCCCGTTAATTGGATCTTAACGCCGGGAGGTAGGACAAACTTCTCTATCATATGATTACTGTGATTGGCTGTGTAACTGAAAAGGTTATCAAATGCACCAACCAATTCCACAACATGAACTGTAAACAGCAGTCAGATAGAACATTCTTTAGGTTTAGTTTTAACAATAAAAGCAGTACCTAGAATTTAAACATGGCAGGCATTATTCTTTGTGGAAGGGGGCAGGGATTGGAGAAAATTATCTGGGATGGACATTAGTAACCTTTCTTTCTGGAAGTATATAGATCTGGATTTATGACTTGTATGTGATTTACTCATCTGTGTACTTGTTCTGGGTCATTAAACCAAGGAATTTCATTTGTGATGTCAGCATTTTTGATAATGGGGTCTTGGGTGACTGGTAATCAATTTTACAGAGGATGGTCAAAGCTGCAATACATATATATATTTTTGATAAAATTACTTTAACAACTACCTGAGATGTGTTTGTTTATCGGAGACAATAATCTGACTTATTCCATCCCGGCGGTATTTGTGTGCTTCCGACTTTGAATTAACATGGACTTAATTAGGTCTTTTCAATTCATTCAGTTTTATTTGGTCAGTGTTAGGTTTGAGAGCACACATATCTCCTTACTGGGCTATGTCTGAATGATGGGTCCAGATTATATCCTGATAATGTCTAATGTGTATATGATACAAGAGAAGAATACTAAGAATTATATTGTCAGGGAAACTGTGTAAGCTTACCATTTATGCTTTTTGTTTATACTGTAGCGCTAAGGTTCCAAGGTCTGGCAAGGGAATTCTAGGAGGAAGATGGAAATAATCTGGAACAACGGACAGATATGAAAAGGATGAAGTGGAATCCTCCTGCAATTCAAGCTTGTGAATTCACATTTTACTCCCTTCATGACACATAAATGTTCATGTTTTTTTTTTCATTGCACATAGATAGCTTAAAAGCAGTTTACAAATTAGCTTACTCTACAATTGAAAAATGGTTGAATTTTAGTAGAAAAATTACTTTCTAGGTTAACCATCCCAGTTGGAATCTGCAAAATAGGGAGTGGATTCAAAAAATGTATGCAACACGTGCCACAGAACACCTTTTCCTCTCCACCCCATCATGGCACCTGGAGGATTGTGGCCATCACTGTAGTAGCTTGGGCTACTACAGTGATTCACTGCTTCAGTTTGTGAATGAACAGGAAGCTGCTCAGCACAGAGCACTTCCCAATCATTTGCTGTGCAGTGCAGCTGAGGCTGCAGAGAAAGGCATGTGTGTTTGAAATTTGGGGTGCAAACCCTAATGCAATAGGCTGCACACACCTATGATGGTAGTCGATCAGCTTCTAACTTCAGCTTGTTCAAATAAACTTTGACAAAAAAAAAATGGAAGTTGATTGGTTTCTATCTAGAACTACAACAGTTTTTGCACTCTCCAGTTTTAGTAAATCAACCTCATAATCTCATCAATATGCTGTTTGCTGTTATTCCTTCACTGAACAGTCACCGGTCAGATGAGAACTACAGCAGTCAATTATTTCTATAGATACCAAATGTATTGAACTGCGCTTACAGGAGAGTTTTGCGGTAATACTAAACTAGAACTTATATATGGTGTATAACTGAGATTCTAAGATTAATATTTTCCCTCCAGTTCTGCTTTAAGGCTGAATTCTTATGTCTCTTATCACTTCGTATTTTAATAAACAATTTTATTAGCAGAAATTGTCTTTACTTAAAGTTATCCAAATAGTTTATAAATAGAGATATCTGGTCATGGTGTAAATTACTAGAAGACACACAATAATATATTATTTGCAATTGAGGTTTTTTTTATATTGTGAGATGGATAATTATTTGTGCTGCAGATAGCAGGAAATGTGCAGGTCTCCTTTGTTGATTTGGAAGAGGAATTATTTGATCCATTCTCTATTGTACAATAGCTATTTTTGTTCACTACACTTAACACAATTTTGGGGGTGAGCTTTATTTCTTATTACCACTTCTTGCAAAGCTTAGTTTTTATATGTTGCTCTAAAATTGTGTCTGGAAAATATTTTAACTGCAAGCACGAAAATGATTCAAAATATGGCTATATATACACTGTACAGTACTTTCACAACAGGGTCCCAATAGCCACAAATCCCAAGGCAGTTAAGTATGCAAGAAGTGACTTCACTCCTTTAAGCCAAGCTTTGGCTCTCCCACTATAGGCTTCACCATATATTGCAGAAAGGGGAATCACCACTCCAGGTGAGACATGGCAATCTATCCCACAGCAAGTAGTCCCAACAGGTGCTGGCCCAGCTCACCACCACCATACATAGAAGAACTCGGAATAGGCAACTGCACACCGTAATAGGATACCAAACGTGAGCCTCCTTAACGTAGTGTACATAGGTAAAAACACAGGAATCTACAAATATAATGGTTAATGTGTTTCACACAGCTTTGTGCTTAATCATAACATTATGAATAAGCACAAAGCTGTGTGAAACGCATTAACCATTATACGGGGTGGGCCATTTATATGGATCCACCCGGGTGGGCCATTTATATGGATACACCTTAATAAAATGGGAATGGTTGGTGATATTAACTTCCTGTTTGTGGCACATTAGTATATGTAAGGGGGGAAACTTTTCAAGATGGGTGGTGACCATGGCGGCCATTTTGAAGTCGGCCATTTTGAATCCAACTTTTGTTTTTGGTGTATCCATATAAATGGCCCACCCTGTATATTCCTGTGCTTTTATCTACACTGTAATAAAGAAATTCGCATTTGATATCCCATTACGGTGTGCAGCTGTCTAATCCGAGTTCTTCTTTATATTGGTCTGTAATAATTATGAAATGTATCATCTTCATGTGTAATAAGTTCGCAAAACTGCCCCATTACTACTATTTAAAAAGTCTGACTGCAGTTGGAAAAAACAACACTTCACAAAACAGAATAACCAGTTAAGAACATAAGTATGACCATCACATGCAATCATTAAGCAAAAATGTTTTTATTTTTATGTAGCTTTTATACAGAATGAGATCATAGCACAGTGCAAATTAACTATGGAGAGCTTATAATGTAAGCTCCAAAACATTTTACATGACATATGTAAAGGAACACATGCACAGCAGCCGAATCCCAGTGAAGCTGTGTTAAAGTGCAAAGATACCCTATTGAGCCAAAAAGGAAAAGTAAAAAAAAAAAAGCATCTGTATACTGTAAATCTGTAAATAACATCCAACTAATGATAGCATATTAATTGTTAATATTATTAGCTGTGCTCTTAGAATATTTAGCTCATCCAAAAAGTCAGGAAATAATGGAATTTTAAACTTCTAGCCTGTGTTTGGCAGTTATAATTCAATGATCATACATCACAGAATATAAAACATAGAATCCTGAAATATATAATGCCTTTACTGGCCTCCTTCTGAACATTTTAGTGACCTGGCTATATCTGGATCCACTTTTTCTGTTTTATGGACCCAAAACTAGTGTATAATCAGCAGTGGCGGCTGGTGCTCAAAATTTTTGGGGGGGGCGCAAAGGAAAAAAAAAATTGCAGTCTCACTGTGCCCAAATGCAGCCACTGTTACATGCCATCAAACACAGCCACTGTTACATGCCATCAAACGCAGCCACTGTGCCATCAATTTGCACCACTGTGCCATGCCATCAAATGCAGCCACTGTGCCATCAATTCGCACCACTGTGCCATGCCATTAAACGCAGTCACTGTGCCATGCCGTCAAATGCAGTCACTGTGCCATCAATTTGCACCACTGTGCCATGCCATTAAACGCAGTCACTGTTCCATACATTGTCACCACTGTGCCATGCCGTTAAACGCAGTCACTGTTCCATACATTGTCACCACTGTGCCATGCCATTAAACGCAGTCACTGTGCCATCCATTGTCACCACTGTGCCATGCCATTAAACGCAGCTACTGTGCCATCCATTGTCACCACTGTGCCATGCATTGTCACCACTGTGCCATGCCATTAAACGCAGCCACTGTGCCATACATTGTCACCATTGTGCCATGCCATTAAACGCAGTCACTGTGCCATCCATTGTCACCACTGTGCCATGCCATTAAACGCAGCTACTGTGCCATCCATTGTCACCACTGTGCCATGCATTGTCACCACTGTGCCATGCCATTAAACGCAGCCATGTGCCATGCCATTAAACGCAGCCACTGTGCCATACATTGTCACCACTGTGCCCTTTTATGGTCACCACTGTGCCAATTGTCCCCACTGTGCCCTGTAAATTGATTTCTTCCCCCTCCGCCCGGCACTTACCTTACTGGTTGTCGGCATCCACGTCCCACGATGTCTTCTCCCGCCCTCGATGACTGACAGGCGTCTCAGCCAATCAGGTTACTGGTAGCCAGAACCGGCCAACCTGATTGGCTGAGACGCCTGTCATCTTATTCAAGGGGCGTACAGTCTGTGCGCTCCGAGAATAAGCTTCCGAGCTGTATTGGGAAAGCCTATCAGAGCCGCTGGCTTTGATAGACATTTCCCTACAGCCAACCAGCTGGCGTTATTCAGATGGCCGGACATTGAGCGCCGACCATCTGAATAACAGCTGCAGCGGCGAAAATAACATAGATTTGTGCAATGCATGAATCTATGTTATTTTACTCAGTGGCGGTGAGAGCCAGAGGGGGCGGCGCTCCAGCGCCCTCTATGGACGAACCGCCACTGATAATCAGGTGTATTCAGTATTCCTGACCTGCATATATGTTTCCAGTCAGTGACTTCAAGTATTGATTTATGCTGCTTCCTTTGCATGACATCAATACAACTGAAATCTTTAGGAACAGGCTGGCAATGGCAACTTGTGTTTCTCTTAAGACGTGTTTTATTTTAAATAATCTTATTTAAAGTATTATTTTAATAATTACTCTAATGGAGAATGCTGTTGACTTCTCGTTCAGCAATTGCCAGTTGCTTTGTTTTCATTTTAACTCTTATGCCGCGTACACACGATTGTAAATTCCGACAAGAAAACCGTAGATTTTTTCTGACGTAAAGTTGGCTCAAACTTGTGTTGCATACACACGGTCACACAAATCTTCCGGAAATTCCGACCGTCAAGAACACAGTGACGTACAAGATGTACGACGAGCCAAGATCAATGAAGTTCAATAGGCAGTTCGGGCTCTTCTGCTTGATTCTGAGCATGCATGTTTTTTTGCTCGTTGGAATTGCATACAGACGAACGGATTTTCCGATAGGAACTTTTTCCATCCAAAAAATAGAGAACCTGCTCTCAATCTTTTGTTGGTGGAAACTCCGACAGCAAAAGTCAGATGGAGCATGCACACGGTCGGAATATCCGACCAAAAGCTCACATCGGACTTTTCTTGTCGGAATTTTCGATTGTGTGTACACGGCATAATACTTCAATAGTTTGAGTCGCTAATATAGAATATATATATATATATATATATACAAAGTTCTGACTTTTCTGATATGCATACTAGTTCTGGATCATTGATACAAAAAGAATTGAAGCCAGGGTCAGCATAACAGCCAGTCAACCAGTATTCTTTGAAGGAGCTCAACAATGGCAGCCCCCATATTTGTCTTAAATTAAAATTCACACCATTACAATGCATGTGTATCTCTTTGTCACTATTCATGGAATATGGTATGGCCACATAAAAGCAGGGCTACTGCATTTCTTATTCTCTCATGCATGCATAAACAAATGTTACCAGAATGGATGTTTTTAAGACCTATTAAAAGACGTCTACTAATTTTACTAATTTAAACCCAATGTTTGTTGGGTTACATGCCAATATATTTTACTATTGCACAATCATTTAGCTCTGTTTTGTATTGGTATGGTTTTAATTCCCTGCAAAAACTAGCTCAACTTGCTCCTGAATACTGTTCATAAATCCATTATTCACTGTTACATCATCAGGTTCCCATCAATTATCTGCCTCACAAACATGTCTGTTCAAATATTATTTATGATCAGTCTTGGTACTGTCCTGACTTGCTACGCCATCCTCCTGAGTTGCCTATCCCTGTATTTAATCTGACTGTTTTTGGTCTGAAAGGCTGATTCTCTATACGATACACCTATTCTTAATGACACATTTAGGTTTTATAGAATTCATGTGAACCAAAATCTACTGGAAAAATTTCAAGTGCTCCAAACTGTACACTAGTCAGAGGTACAGCTTAAAGTGGTTGTAAACCCCCCTGACCTATTTGTACATATAGGTAAGCCTATAATAAGGCTTACCTATATGTACTGAAAATATCTCCTGAACTTGTGCCGTTTGGGAGATATTTGCCTTGTAGTGCACTGAGGATGTCATCGGCACAAGCGCACAGAAGAAATGGCCCTCCGTGCCATTTCTTCCCCAGCGTGTGCCGAGACTGGCATCACGCGGCTCTAGCCAGTCACAGAGCCGGAGTCTGCGGCCCCAGAAGAAAGAGGGGTGAAGATGGAGGCTTCCAGCAGCGGGGGCTTCGTTTGCAGGAAAGTGTCACATAATGGGCTAGTATGCAACGCATACTAGCCCATTATGCTTTTACTTTGCAGGGGAATGAAGAGGAAGTAGAACCCATAAGGATTTACTTCCTCTTTAAACAATTTAATAAATCAATACATTTTTTGCCTTGATTTACAGATGATCTGTGAGCACAGATGTAGCACATAGATTCAACAACATAACCTCTGTATGCTGGTTTAATCTACGTTTCCACTATTGCGACCCCAAAGTCGTGCGATTTAGAGTGTGACTTTGGGATGCGACTTTGAGTGCAGCTTTGATCCAACTTTATACGCGTTGCATCACAAGTTGCATCAAAGTAGCGCAGGCATCTTTTCAAAGTCGCTGATTTTCAATGTTTCATAGATTGGAACGGGTGCAGTTGAAATCAATGGGCTATGAGTTGTCATGCAATTTTATGTGTCCAAAGTCGCATGACAAGTCGCACTAGTTGAAACGGAGCCCAACAACCCATACACATCAGGTTTGCCAAATCAAATACAAAACAAGCAGTCAGTTATAAAAGTAATATATGTAATAAAACACTGTGAAGATTGCTTGCAACAGCAATACTGGAAGCACATCCAGGAAGCTGGTTTTATTAATCTTATCTTATCAAGTGTATATCAGGGCAAAAAAAAGAACACACGCAACACATCTCTGCCATACATGCAAGTTCCTCGTGCTTTATCCCTTTACAAATACTGTATGTATCCCTGTACAAATACTGCATGTACAAATAAGTGCATATCCTTACATACTGCATACCAACACATAGTACTAATGTATGCACTTTAGCTTTATCAAAATGTATATCCCAATTTCTGTCTATTTCGGCCTCACACAGCATGCAGTCTAACTAAGCTATACGGGTCATTAAAGGGGACTGTCAAAAGTATAAATCCTTGTACGGCGCATTCAAGTGAATACGTAAACATTTCACTTATAGGATCCTGAATAATCAATTAATTACATTATCATTGTATTCATATTTTCTACAGAGAATACTGTATTTCTACATTCAACAAAATTATAGAAAAAAAAATGCTTAACTACAACAATTAACATTTTTAAAACCGTTTTTTCTTTATACATTCTATATAAATTCCTATATTAAAAACCTTCTTCCTCCAGGCCTTGCATTGTGCAGAATTATAACTACACAGTTTGCTGGCTCTTAGTTTCATAGCAACAGATGTTGGACTTGCTGATGGAGTTGATGGAGATCTGCATCGCCAAAGCTAATTTATAAATTATTTTGCTTTTTGTTATAAAATAATAAATCACGTGACATTTCACTTAGTAACTCAATTTTCACAAATACTTTTAGTACTACAAATATTTTTACAAAAATAGATAACTAGACCAACACATTTTTATTAATTTGTTAGCTACCGGTTAGGCGAGGAGTTCGAAGAACTAATTTAAAACATTGAAAAAAAAACACACAAATGTAATACTTTCACATTTGCCATAAGTGGATGGAATAAAAAATAAGTGCTTTCTTTTTTTTTTTTTTTTTTTATTACAACTGATCTCAAATAATTAAGGCTAGTTTCAGCAATGTGCAAAGTCATTAGGAATGGTTACAGATGGTATGGGTTTATATAAGACAAGTGGTACGAGTAAGAAATTCTGAGGATCTGTGATTCAGTGTAGGTATTCCAACACTTAATCATGTTGCCTACTTTAAAGCAGTTAAAAAAAGAACATTTGTCAATAGCAGTTATGATACTGACAACTTTTTGCTGGTAACTATCATAACATAAGAATATTTTAATAAAGCTGAAAAGGAACTGCACTGAGGAATATTTGTTTTGCTAGCATAACCATTATGCCCCGTACACACGATCGGATTTCCCATCGGAATAAACTCCAACGGGTTTTTCCGACGGAATTGCACTCAAGCTGTCTTGCGCACACACGGACACACCAAATTCCGACCATCAAAAACGCGGTGATGTAAAACACTATGACGAGCCTAGAATAATGAAGTTCAATGCTTCCGAGCATGCGTCAAATTGTTTCCGAACATACGTGTTTTTTCCTCCGTCGGAATTACATACAAACGGACATGTTCTCTTTCTAAGTTCGTCGGAATTTCCGACGGAAAAAGTCCAATGGGGCATACACACGGTCGGAATATCCGCTGAAAAAATTCTGTCTGACTTTTTCCATCAGAAATTCCGACCGTGTGTAGCGTATGTGATAAACTTTCAATTTACACAAGAAACCCTCATAATCTGCATCAACACCTAAATATGTTTCCAATGGAGTTTGGACTAAGTGCATCCCTTGATGAATCCTGTTTAGCCTGAACAATGTGCCTACATGTAGTTCACCAATAAGCAATTCTGTACAGTTCATCTGACAGTTACAATGTCCCTCCACCTCATTAACTAAAAGATAATGTGACGTTGAAGGTAAAAGGTAAGATTGGAGTTTGAAGAGAAGTAAATGCAGGTGTGGCTCTCTTTTAAAAGCCAAGGACCACACTGCTACTTGGGAGTTTGCTTGATTACAGAGCAAAACAAGATTTTACGTCAGAAGACATTAGCATTCATAAAAGACCCTGTGTTGGTATATTGTTTTGGTAGTGGCACAAGTCATGATTTCATCAGACCCATCCCATATTGCAACTATACAAATATGACAAAAAAAAAAAAAGCTAAAATATGTACATATATTTTAAAACCCATGTAAATGCAGCCTATTGCTGAATAATATTTAAAAAGCGTTGGCTGTAACATACTATGGGAGCCCCTGACAATCTTTGACCTTTTCAATTTGTTTTAATGTCTGTAAAAAAAAGTCCCAGTTTGCAGATCACGTCCCAAAGTAAAGTGTGGCATTAAAAAAATATATGTTATCCAAAGGCAATTTTTTGGACGTTTCTTAAGGAGGAGGCTTGTCTTTTCATCACCCCAGTACTTCTGCAGATTACTCAGTACAAGTCTCAGTTCTGTGCAACAGTTGAAACGAATGGCAATCTGCTGAAAAAGAGGAAAGGAAATAAATTAACCATCTAGTGTCATAAATACAATTGTAAACCGCTCAAAACTGTCTATTGTTAACAACTCTTTCAGTCTATTTGTAAAAATTGGAGAAAATGAATTATGGGAACAAAAGTGGACGGCGAGCTCAAAATTACCAATTCGATCTCAACTTTTATTCTCTAGAAAAAAGAAACAAGGAATCTGATTGGTCACTATACCCAAAGTACATCGCATAACTTGGAACTTCACCCATAACTACTTGATAAAAAAGTAATGTTTTTTAGTGAGTAACGTACATTCCACATAGGATTCCAAATAGAAATAATTACAAATAATTACGCTACCAAAATTAGTGTGTGCTGTAAATTGCCTCCAGCATTGCTCTTGTTTCTTTATGCCAGAGTTGGGACTATTTCTAGGAGGAGGTTTGAAACAATTGAGTTGGAAAGAATATGTACTAGTTCTAGGAGGGCCTTTGAAGGCTTTTCATGTTTCCACCAGAGCTGTCAGACACCAGATGGGCACTCCACAGGTAACTGCCGGATGGATAAGCAGGCCAGAGAGGAGGAGCTCCCCCCACACACTGAGATCATGTGGGTCATTTTTGGAAGGTACTTTGGAGAGCAGTAGCTAAGAGATCCTGTGACACATGTGACAACAGCAGAGCTTACTTTTGCCTGACAACATAAGAATAAGACACTCGGTATGTTATCTTTGCCACTAGGACCTGTGTATATCTCTTTTTAGCACCTCCCATCTATGCTTTTGGACCCAATAGCCTGGGTTGCTATCTCCCAATCTTGGATCAAATCCATGGTCCCTCGTCTCTGTGCGTGGGGGAAGGATATCTCCTCCTCTCTGGCCTGCTTTTCCATCCGGCAGGTTCACGTGGAACGCCCATCTGGTGTCTGACAGCTCTGGTGAAAACATGAAACGTCTTCAAAGATTCTCCTAGAACTATTGCATATTCATTCCAATTAAATTGTATCATCCTGTCTAATTCCCTGAAGAAGACAACAAGGGGAAATGTGTCGGATTGTGTGTTTTTATCCCTTATGTGCATTATCACTTTGCTTTGTACATAGTGGTATCTGTATTGAGTGTTATTTACATCTTTTTCCCAGGGAGGAATTACTATGTCTGTGGGATGTTTTGTGATACACTGATGAGTTGTGATGATTTTTTTTGGTTTTTAAGAGGTGTCCATTATGGAGATTTTTTATGGCATATAATAAAAAGTAGATTTTAAAATGATGTTATTGTATAGTGAATTATTCTGGGAGGGGGTTTCAGCACCTGTAAAGTCCCAGCCCTTCTTTCTTGTTTGTATACTAAATTTAAGGGGATGTGGTGCTGATCTTCAACTGAACTCACATTCATTTTGATGACATTTCTTCTTGTCAGAGGCTGCCATTTTACTGAAGCCCAGAGACCCTGAGTAGCAGGGGCCAAAAGTCGGGAAACAACGGGCAGTTAAAAAAAACACTGACATTCAGGCCTGTGTGTGTGTGTGTCCGTCCGTCTAACAGAAGCCGGAACTTTTGTCGGCTTCTTCTGGACATGCATGCTGGAAAACCAGTAGCCGGCCAACTTCCAATTAGTGTTCTCAGCCAATGGCAGAGTGTGCTGATCGAGGTGTTCTGGTGGGGGCGTCTGTCAGAACATAACAGCTCAGTGAAGGGATATTGCTGGACTAACCTTGCATGGTTAGTACGGTGACTCCGACCAGATATGTCAGTTTTTTTTGTGCAAAAAAACTGTAGCGTGTACCCTGCTTTAGATTGTCAGCAGATTGACCTCTAGTGGCTCTGCTTTTCGGCACAATGCCAAAAATGGAGAGCAATTAAGTTACCCCTCTCGGTCACAGGAAGGACTAACTTGGTCAAGATGATTTGGGCCCCACAGCTGCTCTACATACTTCACAATGCCCCGATTTGGATTTCCCATATGTGGTTCACTCAAATAGATGCCCAATTCAGGACTCTAATATGGGGCAATAAAGTGGCTCGTATCAGTCTCTCCTCTTTACAGTTAGCCAAGGATCAGGGTGGCATGGCGGTTCCACACGCTAGATACTACTTCGTGGCCTCGCAGCTTCAGCACCTTGGGGGCTGAGGTTGGGAGGACACAGAAGATCCTATTCGCTTGTTAGTGACACCTTGTGGCTCGGAGTTGTCTGCGCTTTCCCATCTAGAGGCGGGACTCACGCACATTTCGAGCTCACTGCCTACTGTTAAACTGTTGAATTCGATATGGAAGTACACCAGAACGTTGCTGCACATAACAGGCATATGCTCATTCACACCAATATGGAACAACAAATACTTTACTGAACTCTTTAAACTTAAAGACTTTCGGTCTTGGGAGCTGGCAGGCATACGATACATTCCACAGCTGTATAGAGGAGCAATTTTTAAATCATTTACAGATCTCAGGGAGGAATTTGCACTAAATAGGTCCCAACTCTATCGTTACCTACAACTGAGGCATGCGATACAAGCTGAAACTAGGCTTTCACAACATAGACTTTCAACTCATCCATTAATGGCAGAGGTATTTATGAACAAGGACAGGAAGGGTATGATTTCTAATGTATATAAGATACTGCTTGGCTGCACACATGATGCCTTCTCTCTACCGTGTAGGAGGGGCTGGGAGAGGGATTTAGGTCCAATAGACGGTGAAACTTGGGAGCTGTGTCTCATTTCAGCTCCGCTGGTATCTGTGTCGGCGTCTCGCAGACTTTCTCATTTGTTTATGCTCCACAGGGTGTACAGAACCCCAGTACGCTTGCATAGATGGGGGTGTCGGGACTCTCCACTATGCCCAAAATGTAGTGCACAAGAAGGGGATTTACTACATATGCTGTGGAAATGCCCGAAATTGTTCCGTTATTGGAACTATGTTGTAACCACCATTTCCCAGACATACCAAGTGCCGATCCTGCAAGATCCGATTGTACAGTATGTCTACTCGGTGCTCTGGAGATTCCATCGCTCTCGCCCAATGGCCATACTGCAATACTCCGCCTGCTATACATAGCTAGAACGGCGATTGCGAGGCTCTGGATATCTCCTAGGGTACCGACAAACAAGCAATGGACGGATGATGTTAACAGATTGCTGATCAGGGAAAAAATTACCTACCAACACAGAAATGCGTCACGAAAATTTTATTCTATGTGGCAACCCTGGCTCAATGTTCCGGGACTAGGGCCCCCACAACTTATCATGGATAGATTGTTGATGGGATAATGCCTTAACGCATTGAAACTATGGAAATCTATGATTGTTTAGGGACAACTGAGATCTGGATTTCTGTCCCCCCCCCTTCCCTCATTTGTTACCCCTTCTCCCGCCATCCTCCCTTCTTTGGCCCTTACCTTTTGCAGCCAGGCCTTATTATATACGTTTTAGGTGGTAGTGTTAATTGATCTTGAGAAGAAGTGAGAGAAAAAAAAAAAAGGGAGACAGACAATTTTGTATTTGTATCACCCAGGCCGTGCGTAGTTCTCGCCCCAGAAGGGCATTGTTTATATATGTTTCGTACTTTTATGTATGTTGTTGTGCAAAAATCAGTACAGAATGTTTACATACAATTTTTGTTTTGCACGAATGGCAGGTTGTCTGCCGGGTGAAATTCTCCATGCATCATTTTTACTGGGAAATGTCTTTTTCCTTTTTGTTGGCAATGTCAAAATGTTTATACTGGTATCCAGAAATATGTATAACAGTGTATTGTGTAGCTTGTGATTTACATTGTCTATACCAATAAACATCTTTTGATTCAAAAAAAAAATGGAGAGCAACTGAACATGTACTGTAAAAAGCAGGGAGAGACAGTGTATAACTGGATTTTAAACAGTATAGGCAGTTATTTTTTATGTTTTTATATGTGCAAAAGGGGCCAGTATGAGGTGATCTAACAGGACTTAAGTGTATGACTAAAGTTCCATTTCTCAGATATTTTTAAAACTCACACACTACCCTGTGCAGACTCTCAGGCACCTTGTATATGCTTAAAGCAGAACTAAATGTTTATTACAATTTTCATGCAATCACTGTAATATAGTTAGGGAAAATTGTGCAAGCATGTTTACCTGCAAAATCTTATTCCTTGTGGCTGCATCAAAAACCCACCATATTACAGAAACCTCCTCTCTTAATTCTCCTCTAAGGAGGTGCCATCAAGGAGGTGCCCACATCATCAGAGGGAAGTGATGTTCTTTTTTTTACAGGATGAAATCTCAATCTACTTTCATTGTTTTTGCTAGCCACTGGTGTGTATTAGGTCGTTCCACTACCACCCTCTCTTCCCTTCTCCCTATGCATTTTATGTAAAACGTGTGGATAGCTACAAAGCCAGAACTTCAGGTATTTAGTGTTTTTATTTTTACTATAATACAGTAATGCTATTATAGGGGCAATTTGCAGTGACTCACTGAGTGAACAGAAGAAATGTGTGGATAAAAAAGTGTCAAAGCTGTCAGAAAATGGCAGAGAGGGAGATTCAAGGAACACTTAGGCCCGGATTCACAAAGCACTTGCGCCGACGTATCTCGAGATACGCCACGTAAGTGCAAATATGCCCCATAAAGGAGGTGTAACTCAGCAGCATCCATGCAAAGGGCTGCACCAGGGAACACAAGCCCGCGTATTTTCCATAGTTTACGTTGGACGTTAATGATTCGGCATAGGTTACGTTCACGCCGTAGGCAGTGATCCGGCGTATCTTAGGCAGTTGTTCCGACGTGATTGTGAGCATGCGCACTGAGATGCGCCCACGGGACGGCGCATGCGCCGTTCGTTATACGGATCTGTCTGGCGCTTGGCCCATCATTTGCATGGGGTCACACCTCATTTGCATGGCTCACGCCGACTTCCACCTATGCCGGCTTACGCCTAGGAAACCCAGCGCAGTTTTGGGAGGAAGTGCTTTGTGAATTCCATGCTTGCCTTTTTGCCCTGCGTCGGCGTAGCGTAAAGGAGATACGCTACGGCGGCATAAATGTGCGCCGCTGTCTGTGAATCCGGGCCTTAGGGTCTACCTTTTTATCTCTAGCTATAGGCTGATTAGGAGTAATACACTGATGGGAGAGTCCAAGGTACCTGGGTTTGCTTTGAGCAGGGTCCAGTAAATATTACTGAAATTCAGGTGCCGAATATGGCCTGTTACTAGGGGGTTAAAAAAAAGAATAGGTGTGGGGTTCTCTCTACACCCTAAGGTTATTCTAGTATCTGGTATGGATGTCAAGGGGGACCCCACGCTATTATATGGGGGGGGGAGTTGCCCTTCAGGACTGGTGTGAATTTTACAGGGGAATACCATAAGATAAACTAGAAAAAAGGCATTGTGCCCCTCAAAATCCATACCACACTCCTATCTGAGCATACAGTCTGTCAGGCCAGGAAAAGGGTTGGGGGGCAATAGACACTACACATTCTGTTAAGCCTGTTTTTTTTTAAAAGTGTAAATGATAAAAGTGTGATGATATGGCATGATGGAAACTATCCCACTGCATTACTCAACATTGAGGACACCATTGATTCTGACCAAATATCCAACTCCATTTGCAGAAATGCAGCCCAAAACTTGCAAGGATCCTCCACCTTGTTTCACTGCTACCTACAGATACTCATTATTGTACCACTCTCCAGCCCTTCGCAAACAAAATTAATGCAGATTTGAAGGCAAGGGGTGGTCACACCAAATATTGATTTGGATTTCTCTTCTTTCCATTTACTTCCCATTTTGTTAAATGATAAAAATAAACTATTACCACATCTATTTCTGAAAACATTCTTAATTTACAGAATTTTTTCACACCTACCTATATAGACTTTTGCACATTACTGTACATGATGTTCTGCTCCAGCTGATTGGACTTATGCCTCATACACACGTCCAGTTTTCCTGCCAGGAAAACTGTCATGACAGCTTTTGGCCAGGAAAACTGGCCATGTGTATGCTCCATGGCAGTTTTCCCAACAGGAAAACCACCAAAAATCATGTTCTCTTTTTTCCTGCCGTGATTCCCGGCTGTCTTTTTCCTGGCAGTTTTTCCCATAGGAAAACTGCCAGGAAAAAGACCTAGATCGGTGTTGCGGGGTGTCAGACTGACACCCTGCAACAATGATCGCCGCGATGCGCGCCCCTGGGGGCGCGCAGCGGCTCAATATCCTGAGGACGTCATATGATGTCCACTCAGGATATTGAAACCACTTTGCCGACGTCAATTTGTCATTGGCGGGCGGCAAGTGGTTACATTTTTATACCCTTTTATAGCAGAGGCATACATAGCCAGTGGAAAGCTTGTGTTGCTTGGAAGAATATTTCTTACAATGAAGCAGAAGCAGAAATGGGCAAAAAGAGTGACAGAGGCAGGGCACAAATAGCTGCACCCACAGGTGAGTGTGAGCAGTCACACAGTGCTAGCCAGGTTTTCTTTTCTTTTTAAAAAAAAAATGATTAATCCATTGTCAGCACATTCTATTACTGTTGCAGTCACTGACTCTTAAGACCGATGGACCGTTTTCATCGGACAAACCGATCGTGTGTGGGCCCCATCGGTTTGTTTTCCATCAATGAAAAAAAATAGAACATGTTTTAAAATTTTCCTATGGACTATAGAAAAAAGTCTGTGTGGAAGTCCATCATAAAAATCCACGCATGCTCAGAATCAAGTCGACGCATGCTCGGAAGCATTGAACTTAATTTTTCTCAGCACGTCGTAGTGTTTTACGTCACCGCGCTTAGACACGGTCGGATTTTTGACCGATGGTGTGTAGGCCAGACTGATGAAAGTCAGCTTCATCGGATATCTGACGAAAAAAATCCATCGAAATAGATTCCATCAGATATCCGATCGTGTGTACAGGTTTTTACAGATACATATTTAAAAAAAGGTAAAGCGTGAAGAATGGAAATTTTTTATGTACAGTTGCATATATTCACTGTTGCATAGGCACATTACCTAGATATTTAGTAATTGAAACACTTACCTAATAGTTGTCCTTTAGCTTAGATTTTAGCATAGGTGCAAAAAACACTAATCTCTGCAGCCGTTTGCTAATAAAACTCTCTCCTGGTCAATTTAATAAAACCTGTACTGGCAGAAATTATGGCCCAGATTCACAGAGAGTAAGGCGCACATTACACCGCCGTAGAGCAAACACTGTACGCTACGCCAACGCAGCGCAGAGAGGCAAGCATTGTATTCAGCAAGCCAGTGCTCCCAACGCTGCGCCAGCTTGGCGTGGGTTTCGAAGGCACACGTCGGCGTAGGTGGAAGTGGGCGTGAACCCATGCAATTGAGGCGTGACCCCATGCAAATGATGGGCCGAGCGCCAGACAGGTACGTATCACGAACTGCGCATGCACCATGACGTGGACGCAATCCTCACAACCACGCCGGCACAACTGCCTAAGCTACGCCGGGTCACTGCGTACGCCGTGAACATAACGTACGCCCAGCCAGACACACGTCCAATGCACAATACGCCGGCTTGTTCCCTGGTGCAGACCTGTGCATGTCTGTTGCCGGGTTGCACCTCCTTTATGGGGAATAACTTTACGCTGGACGTACAACTTACGCGCATCTCGCGTAGTATGCGCCGGGCACACGCACATTCAAGAATCGCCGTATTTCTCTCATTTGCATGTTTGAATGGCTAATCAATGGGAGCGGCACCATGTGCCCAGCTAAATGTGCGCCCACCCTACGCCGGCGTGTGCAAGCTACGTTGGCGGGGTGTAGCCTGTTTTTAGGCGCATATTAGTTTGTGGGTCTGGCGCACACATACGCCGGCGCACATTTTCACTTACGTCGGCGTAACGTGTTATACGTCGGCGTAAGTGCTTTGTGAATCTTGGCCAAAGAGCCTTCCTGAAAACGCTGCTTGCCTTGCTACCTCTGGTAACTGCTTATATGTATACTTGTTACACCAAGTCAGTGACTTGGTGCAAATATTTTGGATCATCAGGACAGGTAGGCAACTAATATTTTAAGAAGGAGAGGTCAGCAATGGCAACCTCTTGGTACAGGCTTCCTTAAACACACTATTGTGCTTTGTCACAATGACTTTATTGGACAATACTCAGATATGAACAGACACTGTAATATAAAAGTTAAGAGATTGATGGAGGATGTTACTCAACAAACTATCCTTACAGGGTATGGCAATTCTAGAAATATGTTCCTTTACCTCACAGATAGGATGTCCTTTAAATGTGAATTAAAAAACCCGTGAAACTGTGTTTCGAAGAGCAGAACTTGCTAGTGATCCCATGAAACTCTTATCCAGTCCTTGCTGTGGTGGGAAAAAAAGTTTGTTAGTTTATGGTAACATGGAGGTGTAAAATCTAGCAGAAGCAGAGAGTTCGTTAATAAGCCAGTGGTAAAGTGGGTCCTGATTCTAAAAAGGTTTAAAGTGTTTGTTAACTCCCCCAAAAAAATCATATCCTGGTCCTTTAAAGCAGATTAAAACAGCACAGCGCTTGTGTTGTGTAATCTTCACCTCTGTAAAAAACCTCCCTGAACCGGCCACTTCCTGTATGCCCTCTCTATACTGACCACGAAAATCGTGGCTGCTGAGCCATGACCACCGTGGTCAGTGTGCGCCCCTCCGTCATACACTGCCCTGCTCTCAGCTCTTTTCTTACCCCTCTCACCCCTCCTTCCTGCCTGTCATCTCTCTCTATCTGTCTGTCACTGCTCAGCCCCGCCCCGCGCTATTATTGAAAAAAAAAAAACAATTGTGGCTGCCAGCCCCCTCTATTAGAGGCTGGCATATCACACTGTGTAAATCATTTTAAAAAAATAGCAGTGTAAATACCAATTCTGAGCTGTCTTCAGGCCGGTCACGTGACTTTAGAGCTACAAGACAGAACTTTTGCGGGAGGAGCCGAGCGGCCACGTGACCCGGCTGACGTCAAATCATGTGACCGGCCTGAAGACAGCTGAAAACCGGTATTTATACTGCTCGTTTTTTTAAAATCACATACATAGTGTGCTATGCCAGGCTCTAATAGAGGGTCTGGCATAGACTTATACAAATGGGTTCACAAACACTTTAAGCCATTTACCAAGCAAGACTAGAGATAATTGCTGAATTGTTGCAAACTGCTCATTATCTTCTAAAGTAAGCCAAACAGTATATATCTTTGGGTAAATAATACCTTAAAAACAATAAAATAATTGAAACATTTGGATATTAAAGCATGCAAATAAAACATGTATCTACTTCTGGATAGCCTGCTGTTTGTGTTATTTTTTTGCTAACCGAAGAACAGGAAATTACACATGGGACTGTAATCATTTTTTCACCTGTTTAAGTATTCCTTGCAGCTCTCTTTGGGACCACATATCTGTCAGGAAAAGACGAGCGGCTTCCGCAGCTTTGGGTGAAGCTCTGTAAAACACGCAGAAATGTAATAAGCCTTTTTTCTTATGTGTACCAGGCTAAAATGAATTGTTTTGCCTAAAAACACATTTGTCTACTGAGCTCAATAGCTAAAGTTCATATAACACATAACTAAATAAGCCACAGGCATGACTTATGCCCCCTCTCACCCTTTCTCTTTGCTATAAAACAGAAATGCAGTTGACGATATAGGGTCTGAAAGCAAACAACTCTCTTTTAGATAACCCATAATGCTCAGTAATCACAATAGCATTGACAAACTCTGTATTAAATATTTATAAAATATAAAATAGTTTAAAATCATAAAAACCTAAAAAAATGAAATTAACATAGATCCATATGTATTATAGTCTCCAATTAAAAAGTGATCTGGTTATGAAACAATCTTTGTACCTTTGGAATACTTATGGACTGTTCAGGACATATGGTCCAAACTAAAAAAAAACCTTGCCATACATGACTTAACCATAGGAGATGGGACCAGTTCAAGCATCGGGCCCCGTACACACGTCCGAGAAACTCGATGGGCAAAACACATCGTTTTGCTCGTCGAGTTCCTTGTGAAGCCGCCGAGGATCTCGGCGAGCCAAGTTTCCTCATTGACTAACGAGGAAATAGAGAACATGTTGCCGGTTTCCTCGGCAAAAAGTGTACACACCACCGGGTTTCTCGGCAGAATACGGCTCCGATCGCGTTTCTGGCTGAATTCTGCCGAGAAACTCGGTCGTGTGTACGGGGCCTTACTTGCAAAAACTGTTCAAAGGTTTGGTACTGAGCATTTGAAGTCACTTGAGGTAATTATACAGAAAGACATTTTTTAGCATGTTTTCATTTTTTTATAATTGATTACCAATCATTTCAATTACAGAAACTGAAGTAATGGGTCCTGCATTATGTGAGTTGTTTGAAGACAAGCATATACTTTAGCTCCACATAATTTTCTGTAAAAACATTTACCATCTATGACTCACATACATAGGCATCTCATTTTCATTTCTTAAAGTATTACTGAACCCAGGACCCTGCATTCACTATAACTGGTCACCCACAGTACACAGAACATAAAAATGCAATTATTTTTGTAAATATAAACTGATAAATACCTTTTATCAGCAGTTATAGAAGTCTTATGACTTGTAGGAGGAGTTCTCATTCTCTTCTGACTGTCCTATGAGGCTGCATGACCCTTGACCCTCTGTCTGGACAGTGCTGATTGACCCTGTGCTGATCTCATGCAGCCTCACAAAAAATAAAAACTCTCTAGCAATACACACCAAAATTGAGCATGTACAGAGTGCCCCCAAGGCTCTGTACTATCAGGAGATTTATTGGGGGCAGTTAAATAAGGTGAGGATCAAAGAAGACAGGTTCAAATGGCGTTTTTACACAATTCAGAGGATTAATTCCATAGTCCCCTTTTACACTGAGCCAAAGCCGATTTAGCGCTAAATCGCCGCTTGTTTTAGCAGCGCTTTAGTACTGTTTAAGTGGCCACTTTTCGGTCACTAGCGAGGCATTTTTAACCCCAAAGAAGGGGTTAAAAATGCCTGCGCTTTGGCGCGTCCGAATCGCTTTTTAGGAGCTTTGAAAGCGCTGCCTATTCATTTCAATGGGTAGGGCGTTTTGGGAGCACTGTATACAACCCTCTCAAACCGCCCCTGCTGCTTGCAGGACTTTTCCTAACGTCCCGCAATCGCACCGCCCCAGTGTGAAAAACACACTGAAATGAATGGGAGGTGTTTTTTAGGCGTTATTTAGAGGTTATTTCTTGCGCTAAAGCACCTTAAAACCGCCTCAGTGTGAAAGGGGTCTTAGGTTCCACAGTGAGTATAACAAGTATGCTTTACTGAATATACAGACTGATTTTACTGTTGTGGGTTTAGTAACACTTTAAGGTTATGTTATTTCTCTTGCACATGACTGGGTATTCAAAGTGAACACAGGCCAACCACCAATAGACTCTCTTCTCAACCAAAATGTGTAAATAATATTTACAGTTGGGACAACACACTCTATAAATCTGTCTCAAAATCCTTTCTTGGACTGCACCCATAGGTGTGCGCAGACTATGGCAAAGCTCAAACATACGTGTGCGTGTGTGTATATATACAGTATATATAGCTCAGTAGAGTAGTGGACTGTGTCAGTAGGGAAGAGATTTATGTCAGTAGTTTATTTTTATTATTTTTTTATCATAACTTTTTTTTTCTATTTTTTTAAAATGTTTTGTTCAATAATATATTTTTATTATTATAATTTTTTTTTTTAATATACAATTTCTTAGGAGCTACATTGGGGGGCTTTGGTGAGATATCAGAGGTCTAAACAGCCCCCTAATATCTCACTGAAGACAGATTTCCCAGTCCTTTCTTCTGCAGCCAAGCAGCAGGGGGAATCTGTGCAGCACAGTGTGATTAGGGTGTGCCCATGCACACCTGGCACACCCTGTGCGCACGCCTATGACTGCACCACAGTGTCAAAATGTTTCTCCTCGACCTTTTTTCTCAATAGGATATAGCTCAGAAACCAGTGGGGTTAATTCTTTATAATTTGTTTACTCTTCAAAACACTGAGCATCCTGGGAGGTTAGCTAGTTTACTAGTAACCGTTATGGACAGGCTAAAAGAGAAAAAAATCATGCCAACAGAACAGGCCATGTAGCAAACAGGCAATTGGGGACTCAAGTTGTAATTTATTGAGACCTACATAAGACAAGGCAAGTCCTGTGAGTGGCTCTGTTTTTTTTGGTATTTATATTCATTCATCTGTGACTGCAGATGGCCTACTGGTAACTTTATGGATAGCCTTACAGCCATTTACAGTCTACAGATATTAATCAATTGTTTCACAGCTGTGCGGATTATATAAACAGTGTAGATAGATAGATAGATAGATAGATAGATAGATAGATAGATAGATAGATAGATAGATAGATAGATAGATAGATAGATAGATAGATAGATAGAAACAGTCCAACATCTGGCATGCCAAAATATGGAATTGAGGTAAAAGAAAGGCTAAGGAAATCTAAGAAGCCACCAAATACTTTAGATGTATATTCCTTACCCACTCTTACACATGTTGACCAAATTTCCCACTAGGTTGGTAGAAAGGTTCTGCTTTGCCAATTGAGGCTGTGACATAACAAGATTTCTCATGGTATAACAGGCTGATGACATGATATCTTCTGAGTTTGTTGCACTTGTAGAGGTTTGGGACAGGAGGCGAGAAACATCTGGAAGCACCTGAGTACCTGATGTAAGCGGTAAAGTGGCAAAATGAATGAGCATTATAAAAGAATGAACGTTAGAGAATTTGTGAAAACAAGTTTATGTGTCACTTACCCATGCTTCTGTGAAGAGATGGATGGCGAGACATATTGCTTAGCAGAGATGCTCCTGTTTTTACTACATCCGAATTTCCGGATTGAAGCAATCGTGTAATTTGCGAAAGTCCATTTTCTTTCACACCAATAATCTGACTCATCCCATTAGACATCTGGAAATAAAAATAAAATTAAGAAAGGTTTATTAGAAGATTAACCAAAATGCAAATAAGCATCCTCCGGGTCCTATACTGCTTTTAGGTTTAAATTATTCAATTCTACACCCACTACAGGAAGGAGAGATTTCCACAAAGCAAAGGGGAGGCCTCTGTGACTCACACTGCATGGATGACAATGGGGATTGTCGGTGCAGCAGAGGGACAGTTGCAACCCTAAACTCCCTGTCTAGCTTTTAATGAAGCAGCTGACAGCCGCTTCTACTCCTCTACCTCCCGCAGCTGTCAGCCAGCTGAAAAGCTATACAGGAAAATTAAACGGACTACCCCACTGCATCGAATATCACCATCTGTTCCCCGTGTCCACCTCCTACAGACCCCCAGTCCCCCCACAGCTAGCTTCCCTCCTCTCCTGCCGGCTGCTGTGGGGGATGTGTCAGGATGGAGAGCAGAGGAAGGGGCCAGTGAACATGTCATTTACCAACCCCTTTTTTTTCTCAATTGGACAGAGTGAGCGATCGCTACTGATCGCTCCTGTGTCCTTTGATAACTGTGTTCACTCTACTTCAGTTTATGATTGAACAGGAACCTCTGTCTACTGTTCATTCATCTTCAGTGCAGCTCAGGCTGCTGAGAAAGGGACTGGGGAATCTGTGTCCTGAGTTACTTTCTTTGTCTCAAAGGGGAGATGTCAGGGGTCTGTTTAGACCCCTGATATCTCACCAAAAGCCCCCAACATGGCTGAGAAAAAACAATGGCAATAAACTGTAAACTGTAAAATAGTGAAAAACAAAACAAAAAAACTACTGACACATCCACTGCTCTACTGACACCATCCACTGCCCTACACCCAAATCATTGTGAACAAGATAATACAAAAATAAATTGTAAAAAATTATAAAAAATACAAATAAAAAAATGCTGACACTGTCCATTGCTCTACTGACACCATCCACTGCCCTACGGACAACATCTACTGGCCCCCAAAAAGCATTTTGAAAAATGAAAAAAAAAAAATACTTTAAAATTAAAACTTTTTTTTTTTTAAATAAAGAACCAATGACACCATCCACTCCTCTCCTGCACATAATACCCACTGCACTGTACATTACCTATTTAACAGTACCACATTCTGCACTATGCAAGTCATCTCAGACTATTAAACCACACCCCATTTAAGCCATGCCCAATATTTAGTGCGATTAGTACCACGCCCACATTTCGCCATGGCATGCTACGCACGCTGCATTTCATTTTTTAAACAATGCCTATGGCCTATTTTTTATCTCGAACACTGATTTCATGATACGCCCCTGTATATCCAAATGAAACAGACATCTTCTGGCAGATATTGTTACAAAATCTTTATTATACACAAAAAAAAGATACCAAACAAAACACACATTTAAAAAACATGCCAAATGCCCTTGTTCTATATTAGATATGATAACACACAAAATAAATTACCTCAAGGTGATTGTAAAGTCTAGTTTTAAAAATAAATAAACCATATTAAACTTACCTTTTCTGTGCAGTTGGTTTTGCACAGAGCAGCCTTGGTCCTCCTTTTCTTGGGTCACTCTTTGCTGCTCCTAGCCCCTCCCTCCTGTGGCGTGCCCCCACAGCAAGCAGCTTGCTATAAGGGCAGCCGAGCCAAGTCACAGCTCCCTGTGTCCATTCAGACACAGAGCCCCGACTCAGCCCCACCTCTGATTGGCTAACTGACTTTGATTGACAGCTGCAGAAGCCAATGGCGCAGCTGCTGAGTCTCAGCCAATCAGAAGGAAAGTCCCCGATGGCTAAGACACACATAGACATCTCTAGAGAGAGATGGATCTCAGGTAAGTAATTAGGGGTGCTGGGGAGGCTGCTACGCACAGAGGGCCATATTCTTAGAGATCTCCGGCGGCGTAACGTATGTCCTTTACGTTACTCCGTCGCAAGTTTAACTGGCAAGTGCCTGATTCCCAAACCACTTACCTGTAAACTTGCGGCGGCGTAGCGTAAAGTCCACCCGCGCAAGCACTCCTAATTCAAATGATCCTGGTAGGGGGCGTGGATCATTTAAATTAGGCGCGCTCCCGCGCCGATCTTAATGCGCATGCTCCGTCGGGTAAATTACCCGACGTGCATTGCGCTAAATGACGTCTCACGGACGTCATTTGTTTTGACGGTAACGTAAATGGCGTCCATCGCCATTCACAGACGACTTACGCAAACGACGTTAAATTTTCAAATTTCGACGCGGGAACGACGGCCATACTTAACATTGAGTACGCCACCTAGGGGGCATGTTTATCTTTACGCCGCGTATCGCTTATGGAAACGACGTAAAATCACTACGACGGGCAAGCGTACGTTAGAGAATCGGCGTGACTAGTCATTTGCATATTCTACGCTGACCGCAAAGGAAACGCCACCTAGCGGTCAGCGTAGATATTGCAGCCTAAGATACGACGGCGCAGGCCGTCGTATCTTAGGCATGTTTAAGTGTATCTCAGTTTGAGAATACACTTAAACATAGGACGGCCTTAGAATCGGACTTACGTCGGCGTATCTGCTGATACGTTGGCGTAAATTCTTTGAGAATATGGCCCAGAGTTTTTTTTTATCTTAATGCATACAGATAAAAAAAACTTCTGCTTTTAAGTGGTCTCACTCTATATATATCCAGGATGTAAATGAGGCATATGTCCTTCAGACCAATTGAGGTCATATTGTGTGTTATATATATATCATAGAACAAGGGCATTTGGCATGTCTTTTAAATGTGTGTTTTGTTTTTGGTATCTTATATGTTAGTGTATAATAAAGGTTTTCTAACAATATCTGCCAGGAGATGTCCGAATCATTGGATATATAGTTTTAGCGGCGCTTTCGCACTGTTGAAGCAGCGCTTTTGCGACGCTTTTCAGCCGCTAGCGGGACATTCTTAACCCCAAAAAAGGGGTTAAAATTTCCGGTTTTGTGGTATTTTTTAGGTGCTTTAAAAGCACTGAAAGGATTGAATCAATAGATGTATTGATTCAATCCTTTCAAGTTCTATCAAGGTAACGTAACTTACCGCCATAATTTTTCAATGAATCATTTTTGGCCTGGTGTTTTCTATCTCAATATTAATTGATGTTCTTTACATCTACTATTCCCCTTTTTTTGCTTACTTTTTAGGAACTTCATTTATTAGTTAATTTTCCTCCTGCGATCACTGGAGGACAATGTGAAATGGGTCGTCTTGTGCATATATGGGACATGAACTCTTATCTAAATCTCAAGTTCTATACTGGTTTAAGCAGTCTGGGTAAGGTTCATCTTTCTCTACATCTATACATATTCAATGTCCTTTAACAATATTGACTCACTATCTGCATACTTAATATATGCCAATAATTTGATAAATATGTTTGTTGTTAAATCAATCAACATGAGTATGCATTCTTATGTTTTTGTTGTCTATAGCATTTAATACAACACACCTGGATCTCCTGAAGAAGCTCTGTAAAGCAAAACATGTTGAGTGGTAGTGTCTGTATATATGCCTTTCTATAGAACAATTGATTTTTGATATGGATGGGAGATCTTTCTCTTGTTTTTTATCATTGTAATAAAAAACAAATTTTATCTATTTGTAATTGTCCATTACATTTTCTATACTCAACACCTTAAAATTTCAGAGGTTTGTTACCTCCCCTCCCCTCTTTGCTTTATTCTGATGAATTATTGTCCTGCAGCAATTTCAATTAGATTGAATCAGACACATCCTCAAAAGCCAGGGAGCACTGAAAGATCAGTTAGTGTACGTGTAAGTGGGGAGGAAATGCAGGGCCAAGAAGAAGCTAAACATGGTTGGCCCCCGGTCACACCGATGTGACTTGTCATATGATTTGAGTTTCAATTCACTAGACAAGTCGCACCCTATTGTCCACAATGGAAGCAGTCAAATCTCTCAAAGACTCTGTTGCACCGATTTTGAAAGTAGTTCTTGCTCTACTTTTTGCAAGTTCAGGTGTGACTTGCATAGACAGCTGTGCAGGAAGTTGCACAGATGCCTTCCAAGTCGTAACTTAAGTCGCACTAACATGCGACTTAGAAATTATGCGATTTCACTGGCACTATATTTAGGAGCTAGCTTTGGGCATACAATTTCAACTACTCACACAGTACTTGAATCGGTATTAAACCCAAAATCTAAAATGGATTCATATTCGGCTGTATTCTCTGTTCTCTGTGTTTTCACCTGATGATCTGGCTAATAACACAATTCTTGTATTAGGGTGTCTACACTCTGGATAAAGTATTGGGTGGAGGGGAGTCAGTGTCGGCTGGTGCTCCATTTTTTGGGGTGGTGGCAAACACCCCTCCCCCGCCAGGTCCGCACTTACCTCATCCAGGTTGTGGCTTCTCTGGCTTTTTCTTCATGGCTAATCAGGTCTTAAGATCTGCTTCCTGTCCTGATTGGCTGGGAGGAGAAGCCGGAAGACAAATGGGTGAGTTCAGGGCGCAGGGCTTTGTGCCAGGAGCCCAACTTTTTTGAAGCCTCAGGCTCTAATCATGTTTTTTTTTAAAAACACTCATAGAAACCTATGAGTCCAGAAACCTGCATGGAGATTAGGGGGCGGCGCATAGGGGATTAGGGTGGCGGTGCCCCTTCACCCCTTATGGACCGGCTGCTGCTGAGGGGAGTATTAAATGTACAGATTTAGATACACTAACAAATTGAAGCTAAACTCTAGCTAACACTTTATACGCATATACATTTTTTGTTCCTTTTGGGATAAAGGCTTTTTAAAAATGAATAAAAGTTGATCATTGTAAGCACCCCTGTCAGCTGTAAATGGTTTGTCTCAAATTTCTAACTGCTATATGCTTGTTATTTTGAAAAAAACTGCCTTACAGACAAAATCACCAGGTGAGAATAAAAGAAAGAAAGCCTAATAAAGAAAAACAATACAGCCATCACATCTAAGAATTGGTAAGCTGCAATATAATAAATGTTTGTTTTAGGGTTTTATACTGCTTTAACTTCCTTTGTATTTCAGTTACTCACCGGCCCCTTGCTTGCAGTGAGGTTCTGAAGAGCTCCAGCACTTGCTTCCAGTATGGAGTCCTTCTTACTCTGCCCCAGAAGAGACAGGTATGTCTTTATAGCGCTGGAGTGAGACAGCAGAGCAGATCCTTTAGGATTAACATCCTCTTCTGGAAGTGGCAGGTCAAAGTTATTATTCTATGGAAAAAGACAATGTAATTGTAATTATATACTAAATTGAATTTCTCCTCCTGTAGAAGTATTATGCAAAGGTTCTAGGAATATCTAATATTTTTTAAACATCATTTAGAGTTGAAGTTTAGGCATGCATAATTTGCATAGTTACATTGGTCCAGCTTGCACCAATATAAGTATGTACTGTATGCCCTGAAAGACACCTGTGGAAGCTGGAAATCACTGGAGTAGGGGTCCTATGTTGAGCAGCTACCCTGCTGCATAGTGAACACATGTATGGCAGGTTCATGTAGTTCATGTAGTTCCTGCAGAACTGATTCTGAGAGTAGTCAAGCCTTAAGCAAAAGAAAAATAGTGGAATATGGGTCAAAATACAAAAAGTCCCAAATTGAAGTTCATATAGATTTATCTTTTCCTTGGAGCACATCCCATACAACATGATGCTTAAAAAGTAAATAAATATGAAAGTGGAATGCTCACAGGAAAAAATCAATAATTTGTATTCACATATTGACCAAAAAATCTCCTTTTGTCAAAGATGTAACATGCATAAAAATTTTGATTATATCCATCTACCATCCATTTATAGTAGTACGGGTCCCATTTTTGTTGCTGGTAAAACATCTTCTTTAGGACTAGGCCAAACACAAAACGTTTAGGTTTTCAAAGAACAAATGCATCTATATGTATTTTGATATTATCAAACTATCCTCTTGAGTCCTGCGAGTACAAATTCAGATACCTCTGAAGATCAGCACTATGTGAATTGTTCTGAACTCTTCCAAAACAGTAAACAATTTATAGCTCCCTATATGTGACTTGAAGCTGAAGAAGTCTATACTAGACTATAATCCTTCTCCTGAACAGCTGAAAAGGCATGAACTGCATAAATAAGTAATTTTGAAGCCTTCCAAAGAAACTGAGGAGGGAAGTGTAGCAGAATCGTCTCAGAGGCGGGCAGAATTACAACTAGAGGATGAAACAGCTGCACCGACCCACCATAAACCAATGAGAGAGGGAAGCCTCTCCTCAAAGTTATACTCAAAAAATACAAAAATCGAAGGTAAAACTAACATATGAGACATTGTCTATACCTCTTTTCAAATATGTTTGAACAGCACTGTCACCCCATGCATTGAATGGGCCAGTTAGAAATTCCCTCATGTTCATATTTTCTTCCAGGAATGTATGCTGGTAGTTATTTACATGACAAAGGCTAGGAATCATTTTTAATTATACTAAATGTCAGAAGTCATTTATTTAAAAAGGGAAACTATAATAGCAGGTAAAAATCGACCGCACAACAATATTATAAGGCTACAGCTAGGGGGAGTGCTAAGGTTCAGAATGTAACAACAGGAGAGCTATACAATCAGAATCATGTTAAGCTCAGAAGACAAATGAGCAACGCATGTTCTGTGCTCTCTTTTACCTAATACAATTACTGCAAACTGCATCCTTTTTATACCTTGCGCTTCGACTACTGTCAATCCCATAACATGTCTATATCCAAAAAAGTGTTATATACTGTAAAATATCAATTTACAAGTCAAAAGGTAAATGATTCTTGTTCTGTACTACAAAGTACTGTACTGAGCAAGTGCCCATACATTTCTAAATGTTTCAGTAATGGTGTGTACAAGCTTCTAAACTCCATGTTGCATGAGGCTTAATCAGCTTCAGAGAATGGGACTAATGTAAATGAGCTATGTCATTTGTAAAACAGTTTAGAATTTGGGGTGCTACATGAATTAATAAAATAAAAGATTAGACTCTTATGACAACTGATTATGTTATGGTACCACCATAACCGATAAAACATCATAAACAGTTTGTTGCAAGACTAGGCATAACAGACCAAGGCCAAACAGTAATTTCCCCATTTAATGTCACTACCAAGCAGGGCCGATCCGCCCTATAGGCTCACTATGCAAGCCGCTTAGGGCCCCTCAAAGCTGCAGAGGGCCCCCCAAATTGCTAGAGGCCCTCGCCTGGTGAGAAGTCATTTTCGACCCCTCACTCCGCTTCTCAACTCGCTGGCTGCATGGGAGAAGAGGAAAGAAGTCAGCACCCCCCGCTTCTCACTTTAATGTAAGATGTCATTTCCAACAGCAGAACACCCTCTTCCACCCACTTTTCAACTTTAATCTTTAATGTGACATGTCACTGTCGGAAGCGCCCCCCCACTTCTCAACTTTAATGTGACATGTCATTTTCGGCAGCCTGCCCCCGCTTCTCAACTTTAATGTGACATTTCATTTTGCTTAGGGCCCCAGGGAGGTCAGGATCGGCACTGCTACCAAGGATGACAGTTTGAAGTTGTTGTTTCAGTAGGAAATTAGTAGAGTATATCTCTGCTTTTGAAGTATATGAATACTGTAAATATGAATATTTTACCTGTATCTTCTCACTCTTATTGCTGAAACAGCCAGTGGATGTTTTGTCTGTTTGTTGGTTGCGCAACATTTGCTCATTCAGCTGGGAATACTTATTGGGCACCTCCGAATCCAAATGGTAAGAGAGATTGTGCAGAATACAGGCACAGTTCTCCACTGACTAGAAAAGCAACATATTAGCACAAAGTTGAGGTATTTGCAAAGACAACATCACATTTATATTCTCTAGCATTAACTTAACAGGGCTTGTTCAAACCCTACCTTATCGTCTGGGTTGTTATTTGCAACTTGTTTCTGGATGTAATACATCAGAGACTCCACCAACCCTGGGGTGTTACGCATGGTTTGACGTCCAACCTCTGCTGAACTAAGATTCCTGAAGATAATCAAAAGTTATTATAGCACAAACAACAAAAGGAAAAGTTTGATGGCATTGTTCACCCTACAGGAGCGAATAAGCAACGAAGAGCCCAATGATTGTGTTTGACATCTTACCTTAAACACCCAGTGGCATTGAAAAATATTTCAGGATGCATGTTACTTTTCTGACCAGGCACTGAATTCTCTGTCCAGCCAGAGAATGGAATCACTACACATTCATTCAGGACAGGGAGAGCTTCCCTAACAAGTTCCTCTTTAAGTTGGTCTGTAGAAGATAAATTCCACAAAAGACCTGTATAGTACAAAAAGAAAAATTGGTGTAAATCAGCTGTAGGTCACTTATGAGTGATATAAATTTAGGCTGTTTTTAATTTACATATTCTTCATTCTAAATCCTCATGCAGCATTCTTAACATGTATAAAAATATTTCAGAGAGCAGCAATTACGTTTAGCTGCTATAACAAAATTAGGCAAGTTAATGGGCTCTCCAAGTATTTTTTATAATTTTGGTCACTTGTGTAGCACCCTCTAGTGTGCTAGAAGAATAGTACATGTTTGTCAGAGTAGGTACATTTCCAGGCTTGGCTTGTAGCCAAGCCTGGGTGTGTTTGGATCTGGGCTGGGAATGGCTCAGAGTAGTGCTGGGTGACTCACAGGTAGCATAACCAGGACCTCCCACTTCTTTCCAGAATGTTCTGGCGTTTTCTGGAGAGAGAGGTGGAGCTGCCTGGGGTGCTCTGAGGAGTCCTGACCAATCACCAATCTGGATTAGCGGGGGTCAGGCCTCCTTAAATACCCAAGGTCAGCCAAGCAGGAGAGGAGTTGATCGAGTGGAAGATGGAGGTGGAGTGTTAGGCTGTCGGGGCCTTTGAGGGGGCTCCTCAGTCTGGGGAGTGACCTTGGGCCTGGGCTCAGGTGCAGATGAGACCCTCTTCCAACCCACAGGGGTGTCCTGACCAGGAGGCACAGGAGGAGCAAGAAAGGTCAGCAGGAGAACACTGCTGGACAAGTCTCCAGGAGTTCCACAGAGGCAGCCAAATGGGCTGGTGAGTGTTCACACAATCGAGAGGACTGGGAGGCACGCCTGAGAGGCAGCAGTCTGGGATGAGTACAGAGCCAGTCTGGAGGATTGTGGAGGATTGTGGTGGCACGACAGTGGAAAGAGGCAGCTGCAGCCAGGAGGGCTGGCAGTACCTGAAGAGGTGGTACTGGGAGCAGTAGCCACAGTGACAGCCAGCACTGGGACTTTCTTTTTTTTGCTACACCATAGGGGCCCACGTTCCCTGCAAGCAAAGGGCATATGCTTTAGGCCTGGCTAAACTCGTTTCAGGCTTACAGTGCTAGCTGGTCCGGGAAGTGCAAACAAGTCATGTGCTGGAGGAGTGAAGACTAATAGTTTGCAAGCAAGGAAGTGCAGGAGGAGAAGAGGATATTGTATATACCGAGGTGTATATAGTTGGTCCCAATTTTGACTGTCAATTATCTGAGCATCTCATAAGTTTCCCATCCCCATCCAAGTTAAATTCCCTTTAATAAAATCCAAAAAAACAAGTGCAAGGACTGCTATCATGTCTATGGATGCTTGAAAAGTGTGTGCCTGGCTGAGCAGGGTGACAGATGGACTACTACACTCAGCAGCCCATACAGGGGTACTGCCGCACTTGTAAAAAAATATATATACAGTGCATTGCAAAAATATTCACCCCTTGGCCTTTTACCTATTTTGTTACATTAAAGCCTTTAGTTCAATTTTTTTTAATCTGAATTATATGTGATGGATCAGAACACAATAGTCTAAGTTGGTGAAGTAAAATTAGAAAAAAATATATATATAAAACAAATCTTCAGAAATAAAAAAACGGATAATTGGCATGTGCGTATGTATTCACTCCCTTTGTTATGAAGCCCATAAAAAGCTCTGGTGCAACCAATTACCTTCAGAAGTCACATAATTAGTGAAATGATGTCCACCTGTGTGCAATCAAGTGTCACATGATCTGTTATTACATATACACACTTTTTTGAAAGGCCCCAGAGGCTGCAACACCTAAGCAAGAGGCACCACTAACCAAACACTGCCATGAAGACCAAGGAACTCTCCAAACAAGTAAGGGACAATGTTGTTGAGAAGTACAAATCAGGGTTAGGTTATAAAAAAATATACAACTCTTTGATGATCCCTAGGAGCACCATCAAATCTATCATAACCAAATGGAAAGAACATGGCACAACAGCAAACCTGCCAAGAGACGGCCGCACACCAAAATTCACAGACCGGGCAAGGAGGGCATTAATCAGAGAGGCAGCACAGAGGTACCTCCTAGGTAACCCTGGAGGAGCTGCAGAGTTCCACAGCAGAGACTGGAATATCTGTACATAGGATGACAATAAGCCGTATGCTCCATAGAGTTGGGCTTTATGGCAGAGTGGCCATTACTTTCAGCAAAAAACAAAATGGCACGTTTTGAGTTTGCAAAAAGGTATGTGGGAGACTCCCAAAATGTATGGAGGAAGGTGCTCTGGTCTGATGAGACTAAAATGTAACTATTTGGCCTTCAAAGAAAACACTAGGTCTGGCGCAAACCCAACACATCACATCACCCAAAGAACACCATCCCCACCATGAAACACGGTGGTGGCAGCATCATGCTGTGGGGATGTTTTTCAGTAGTCTGGACTGAGAAACTAGTCAGAGTTGAGGGAAAGATGGATGGTGCTAAATACAGGGATATTCTCGAGCAAAACCTGTACCACTCTGTGATTTTAGGCTAGGACGGAGGTTCACCTTCCAGCAGGACAATGACCCCAAACACACTGCTAAAGCAATACTTGAGTGATTTAAGGGGAAAAATATAAATGTGTTGGAACGACCTAGTCAAAGCCTAGACCTTAATCCAATAGAAAATCTGCGGTCAGACTTAAAGATTGCTGTTCACAAGCGCAAACCATCCAACTTGAAGGAGCTGGAGCAGTTTTGCAAGGAGGAATGGGCAAAAATCCCAGTGATAAGATGTGGCAAGCTCATAGAGACTTATCCAAAGCAACTTGGAGCCGTGATAGCCTCAAAAGGTGGCTCTACAAAGTATTGACTTTAGGGGGTGAATAGTTATGCACATTGAATTTTTCTGTTATTTTGTCCTATTTGTTGTTTGCTTCACAATAATAATAAAAAAACATCTTCCAAGTTTTGGGCATGTAAAATGATGCAAATCCTCAAAAAATCCATGTTAATTCCAGGTTGGGAGGCAACAAAACATGAAAAATTCCAAGGGGGGTGAATACTTTTGCAAGGCACTGTAGTTGTAAGGGCTCATGCTAATAGTTATTTTTCTCAAATGCAGCCATTTTAAGTCAAATATAGCTGCATGTGTTTGAATAAAATTTGCACTATTTAACAAGAAAAGGCTGTATTTGTCTTGTTTTGCCTGCAGTTTAAATGTACCTTAGAATTCAGGGCAACGCAAAGCAGGTCAAACTCAGCCTGTGAATTGTCAGGTGTGCTGTTCCATTGGATTCAATAGCAATTTGCTGACCTGTGTTTCAAACACACATAACACCTAGGAAAACTAAGCCCCTATATATTAACCTTTAATGCCTCGTACACATGATCGGTTTTCCTGGCGGTCAAAAGTCGAGGGGAAAACCGAGAACCTGCTCGGTTGCTTTTCCCCGTGTTCACATGGACGGTTTTCCCAACAGGAAAACTGCCATGACAGCTTTGGTCAGGAAAACCGACCGTGTGTATGCTCCATAACACTTCATAGAAGACATTCTAACTTCCAAGGAAACATAATATATTGAGTCACTACGACAGTTTTAGGCACACAGCATGATCTACTTGAGTTGAAGAGACACCAGAGCACACATGATTGTTCCTCAGGACTGTAAAGTAACACTGCTAACCATCTAGTCACTGTGCTCTCCAAAATGTTATAAGAGTATACAATTATTTTGATAATGTCTCCAAAGACCAACATTTACTGACTATAGAAACATGGGCTCTATAATCTACATGAAAATTAGCACAGACAATGGGCCAGATCCTCAGAGCGAGTACGCCGGCGTATCTACTGATACGCTGGCGTACTTTCAAATTACCCGCGTCGTATCTTTAGTTTGAACGGCATCTGGGTTAGATCCGACAGACGTACGGCTTTGTACGCCTTCGGATCTAAGATGCAATACTTCGGCGTCTGCTGGGTGGCGTTCAAGTCGTTTTCCGCGTCGGGTATGCAAATTAGCTATTTCCGACAATCCACGTACGTACGTACGTACGTACGTACGTACGTACGAGCGGCCGGCGCATGCCTTTACGTTGTCTCTAGTTGGCTTTTTCTGGCGTATAGTTAAAGCTGGTATTTTGCGGCGTATAGTTAGACTTGCCATGTTAAGTATGGCCGTCGTTCCTGCGTCGAAATTTGATTTTTTTTTTTTTTGCGGAAGTCGTCCGTGAATCGGAATGTATGTAAGTCCCGTCTAAGTTAAAAAAAATGACGTCCTAGCGACGTCATTTAGCGCAATGCACGCCGGGAAATTTCGGGACGGCACATGCGCAGTTCATTCGGCCCAGGGACGCGCTTCATTTAAATGAAACCCGCCCCCTAATCGCCGATTTGAATTCCGCCGCCAGAGATACACTACGCCGCCGTAACTTACGCCGCAAATTCTTTGAGGATTCAAAGCAGCCAAAAGTAAGTTACAGCGCCGTAGCGTATCTCACATACGCTGCGCCGATCTATTTCTATGTGGATCTGGCCCAATGTTCCTGAGATGTGACCCTGTATAAATACACAACCACACACTGATTTGCTTATGCACGGAATATAATGATAAGTGTACCCTGATTTCACCCCTGCAACCACATACACAGAAAATTCCTAAACATACTAATTAACCTTATAAGTTCATAAGCTATTTTGCCTGCCTGTGGCTTGGACATGGTTTCAGGCCTCTTGTACTTCTATAAGTCAGTTTACAGAAATTCAGTTTATCTGCAGGGGGATGTCATTGACATTATTGACAGTCTCCACCGCTAGCTGGAACCATGTACTAGCCACAGCTACTATTCTCTATTGCGCCTTCAGGTGCATACACTTGACTGCAAAGGAGCAACGAGGGCTTCAGAGGCCTCAAACACTGCCCCAGTCTAGGCAGACCCAACAGTAAAAACTACAGATTGCATACTGTACATTTGGTGTAATTATTTATTTATTTAGAGGGAGAAGACACTACTCATTAAAAAAAATAGGACATTTTACATGATTAAAGGTTGAAGTGAATTTCACATCAATTCACCCAAATGTGAAAATTGAAGCCAGAGTTTAAACACTTGCCTGTTAGTTGTTTCTGAGTTTCTTCATTGGAAGTCTTCCTCAAAAGGTTGACAGCTGCACGGACACCTCCTTTCTGACTTGTTTCAAGTTTATTTGGGTTATTCTTGAAGACAAGATTCCTTAGTGCACCAGCTGCTGCTTGCTGTACATTTTGATTGGGGTTGTCTAACAAAGCGATTAGCTTCGGGATTCCATTGTGCTGGTATACCTGGACAGATACCATGAAAAACATTAAGGCGTGATTTTTGAAATATAAAGGTTCTTGAGCACAGTCATCCCCATGGTTGTCTTTCTTACAGATACAAAAAACTTTATAATTTAGAGATGCCAGAAGAAAACCATTATGCTTTTATTATAAATTTATAAAAATAGAAAATAAATGTAAAGTGTTACTAAACCCACAATAGTAAAATCAGTGTGTATATGCATTAAAGCATGCTTGTATACTCACTGTGAACTCTATGGGGTTAATCCTCTACATTGTGTAAAAAGGCTGTTTGATCTTGTATGCACAGATCCTCCCCTTCCTGCACTGTCCCCCTAGACAAGTCCGGATAAGACAAAGCCTTTGGAGTCAGGCTGCACATGCTCAGTCTGATGTGTATTGCTTTGCTAGAGAGGTTTTCTAGTTTCTTGGGAGAGTGTATGTGATCAGCACAGGGCCAATCAGCACTGTCTAGTCATGTCCAGACAGAGGGACAGGAGCCCTGCAGCCTCATAGGTCAGCTCAGTGTAGTATAAAAACTCCTCCTACAAGCTTTACCAGAAACTGTTAGAAATCACAAGACTGCTAAATACTGCTGAGGGGAAAAGGTATTTATTAGTTTATTTTTACTAAAACTATTGCATTTCCATGCTCTGTGTACCAGATATAGTGAATGCAGGGTCCTGGGTTTGGTAACACTAAGTGAAATGTGTTTAATTATCTTAGGTTCACATACCTCATGCCAAGCAAAAGATGACAACTTACAGTAGATACTCTATTTCCCCCCTCTGCACTACTTAATACCCAATACAAAATCCTTAGGCAGTAACAAATGAGCAGGGGTAGCATAAGTTGCAACCTGGCCCTGTTCCTGGGGGACTATATCCAATCACCACCTCCACTGTCATGACTCTGAGCAAGTGTGTGGCTAAATCTCTACTGGAGGAGAAAATAAATACTAGGTTTGAAAGAGTTGAGGAGATTCAATGTTTTTTTTAGGTTTAGGTAGTGTAAAGGTTAGAATCTCTAACAATGTATTATTTCTGTCTTTATCCTTATATGGCTATCAAACAGAACAGCAAGAAAAGAGAACCATATGGACACAGACAGCATTTAAAGCCTGGCATAGAGAAAATGGAAAAAAAGTGTATTTGTATACAGTATGAAGTTGAAATACTATATAGTTGGTTTCATGCATGTTTAAATAAAGTATTTATTTTGAACTATACTGTACTTGGAAATCCTATCAATGAAATCCCTCAGGGAGCAATTAAAACCTGACAAAGTTGTAACTCTCCATGACTAAAGCTAAGAATAGGCTATACGTATACGATTAAAGCTTAGGAAACTCTGGATCATATCTCAAACATGGGCCCATGTGTATCAAGCGCACTATACTAGCTATTATCATGTAGTTTGTGTCCACTTGCATGATCGGCTGGTTGTGGTCTCCTCCCCCTTTGGGAATTGGACTGGCCCTTTGGCCTGGTGGGTAATAGCTTGAAGTCATCCCCTATTTTCTTGTTTTTAACCTAATATTGGTGTTTATTTTTGTTTTTTGTTTTTTATCCAGTAGGTAGTTGGTCCTCCTCCCGGGGGGGTTCTGGTGTGGTTAGTGGTCAATAGGCTTTTGATCCTAGATTTGATTTAGGTATAATAAAGATATGTAAATGTATTTGGTTATACTTTTGGGGATGAAGACAACATAAATATACACGATTCTTAAAGCTAAGAATAGAATATGGGTGTAGGATTGAAACCTAGGGACCCTGGATCATATGACGAACCTGGGCCCATGTATATCAAGCTAAGCCAAAGCACTAGACAAGCTATCATCATGTAGTTTGTGACCAAAGGCTGTTACAGCCAGGGAAAAACAGCTGATAACAGTATAGCAATGGGGGACATTTCCACATATTCCGTAAATAAGGTATTTACTTTGCTAAGTGAACAGTTTGCTATTTTAACTACTTAAGCACCGGACCATATTGCTGGTCAAAGACCAGGCCACTTTTTGCGATTCGGCACTGCGTCGCTTTAACTGACAATTGCGCATCGTCGAAGAACGTGGCTCCCAAACAAAATTGGAGTCCTTTTTTTCCCACAAATAGAACTTTCTTTTGGTGGTATTTGATCACCTCTGCGTTTTTTTGAAAAAAATATATATTATTTGCTATAATAAATATCCCCAAACAATATATAAAAAAACGATTTTTTCCTCAGTTTAGGCCGATACGTATTCTTCTACATATTTTTCGTAAAAAAAAAATCGCAATAAGCGTTTATTGATTGGTCTGCGCAAAAGTTATAGCGTTTACAAAATAGGGGATAGTTTTATGGCATTTTTATTAATATTTTTTTTTTACTAGTAATGGCGGCGATCAGCGATTTTTATTGGTACTGCGATATTATGGCGGACACTTTTGACACATTTTGGGACCATTGGCATTTTTATAGCGATCAGTGCTATAAAAATGCATTGATTACTATAAAAATGCCACTGGCAGGGAAGGGGTTAACACTAGGGGGCGAGGAAGGGGTTAAGTATGTTCCCTGGGTGTGTTCTAACTGACAGGGGGTGGACTGACTTGGGGAAATGACTGATCGCTGTTCATACATTGTATGGACAGACAATCAGGCATTTCTCCCCCTGACAGGACCGGGAGCTGTGTGTTTACACACCAGAGCTCCCGGTTCTCGCTCTGTAACAAGCGATCGCGGGTGCCCGGCAGTGATCGCGCCCGCCGGGCACGTGCGTCAGGGGCGAGTGGGGGGCACGCGTGCGTGCCCCTATTGGCTGAACGGTGAGATGAAGTAGATCTACGTGATCTCGCCCAGCAGAGCCGACCTGCCGCCGTATAACTGCGGCGGCTGGTCGGCAAGCAGTTAAATATTTAAGTACTAATTCCTTAATGCAGTAACTGTTCAGCAACCAGTTAGGATTTAGCTCTGTTAAACCAATACCAGGGCAAGGTGAATACTGATTTATCCCTATAGGTGCAGTGAACAATTTGTGCTAAAGAATTGGAATTTTTATTTAAAAAGGTTGTATCTGTTGTCTCCTCTAATTTATGTACATACCACATTCTTAGCATTCTCATCTTGATAGCATGTATGTTGTATATAGTTTGCTCCAGAAGTCTGGTATTTGTCATAGGATAGAAGTTCCACTGCCTTTTCTATGGTCATAGATGTTCCATCAAATTCATCACGGGAATCCATCCTAATTTATATATGCATAAAATAATAGATCAGTAGAGAAAAAAAAGTAGTATTAAAAAGGACATTTGCACTTTAAAACAAAGTGCATTCATCCTATAAGCCCCCTTCCCTGACTGAACCTAAACCAACTCACCCTTCATCTCCAAAGATACATATTTAAGCCTGGTACACACTAACAGTTTTTTTTTTGTGCAACCAAAAACTGACAGCTCTGATTGGAGCCACTGTACTAATGACTTTTTTTCCCTTTACAAATGACACTTAAAGGAATTTTTTTTGCTGAAATGACTGTTTACAGGGTATAGAGACATAATAGTTAACTGATTCCTTTTAAAATTGATTAAAAATAGATAAAAATCAATCAATCTAGTTTCGTTTTTGCATGTTATCCTGTCTCTGTGCTATACAGAGCCATAGAGCAGTGATGGTTTGGAAAATGAAACTAGAATCTCCCAGTACTGTGGTCATCAGGAAACAGACAACCAGGAAGTGTCCAGAACAGGGAAGAATTACAGCAACATCAGAGCAAAAACGAACAATGAGGACATGAAATCAGGACTGCAGTAAGGTAAAGGAAGCCATTTAGCTTAAACATTTTTTTTCCTTTAGTGACCCTTTAAGGAATATTTCACTATTATTGTTTCACTTTAAGCATTATTAAAATCACTGCTCCCGAAAAAAACGGAAGTTTTTAAAACTTTTTTTTGCATTGATACATGTCCCCTGGGGCAGGACCCAGGTCCCCAAACACTTTTTATGACAATAACTTGCATATTAGCCTTTAAAATTAGGACTTTAGATTCTCACATAGACTTTTAAAGGGTGTTCCCTGGCTTTTCGAATTTGCCGCGAACACCCCAAATTGTTCGCTGTTTGCCGAACAGGCAAACAGGCATTGTTCGAGTCGAACATGAGTTTGACTCGAACTAGAAGCTCATCCCTAATAGTAGGATTAAAATAAAGCGCACCACTCAAAGTTTGGCCCAGTATCACAGTGATTAATGGCCATGATTAAAGGTGTTGTCCTAAAAAAACATATTGTAACACCCTTTATATATATATATATGCCAAAAAAGGGTGATTGTAAGGGATGAATTGTAATAAGTAATGATTGCTGCTCTGTGAAAATGACATGGACACACCTAATAAAATTACAAAATAAAATACCATGCCATCATCACAAATATCCTTCTCATTCTACTTCTTTTTTTATAAATAGCACAACACATTTCACATTTTTGCATTCTTCCAGCTTCTCTGCATTTGGACAGATCTTAAAGCCATGAAGAAAGGCAATGACCAGTTGAACTTTCAGTTAAAATTAGCTAAATACAATCCAGATGCATTGAAAACTGAGGGCCAGATTCACAGACATTTGCGGCGGCGTAACGTATAGCATTTACGTTACACCGATGCAAGTTTTACGGGCAAATGCTTGATTCACAAAAGTTGTGGCGGCGTAGCGTTAATCCCTCTGGCGCAAGCCCGCCTAATTCAAATGGGGCGTGGATCATTTAAATTAGGCGCGTTCCCGCGCTGAACGTACTGCGCATGCTCCGTTTTGAAACTTCCCGCCGTGCTTTGCGCGAAATGACGTCGCACCGACGTCATTTTTTGAACGTAGACGTGAGTTACGTCCTTTCCTATTCACGGGCGACTTACGCAAAAAAAAATATTAAAATTTGACGCGGGAACGACGGCCATACTTTAACATGGGACGTCTATCTATACGCCACGAAATAGCAGCTTTAACTATACGCCGGGAAAAGCCGACTAGCGACGACGTAAGAGAATGCGACGGCCGCGCGTACCTTCGTGAATCGCCGGAAAAATCTAATTAGCATACCCGACGTGGAAAACGACGCAAACTCCACCCAGCGGGCACCGAAGTATTACACCTACGATCCGAAGGCGAACGAAGCCGTACGCCTGTCGGATCGAAGCCAAAAGCCGTCGTATCTTGGTTTGAGGATTCAAACTAAAGATACGACGCGGCAAATTTGAAAATACGCCGGAGTATCAGTAGATACTCCGGCGTATTTCTTCTGTGAATCTGGCCCTGAGTAGTTAATCCTGGGTCCTGCTATCATGCTAAAGCGTGAGACCATTTCTCCCTGTGTGGAAGCAGTAATTTTTTTTGCAGCTGCCCAACACGAACCAGAGCCAGAACTCACCAATTAGTGGGGAGCATGAGCTTTGCTGATTGCAATCCATAAGTCTGTCTCAGCAAGGGGCTCTGTAATGTGACCACTGCTTCCACACAGAGAGCAAGGGTTTCTATAGTGCTGCTACTGGTAAGGGAAGGACTTTTCTACTCTGTGGGTGCTTTAGAAAAAAAAAAAAAACATTCAATTTGACCAACTTAAGTGTAAGTTTTCCTGGCTCATGGTCAATGAAAGGCTCTCGGCAGTCTTGAATGACAAAAAGGTTTTCGAAAAAGCCTGGGGTCCGTGGATCAGCTATTTGACTGGAGACCCCCACACGGTTCTGGTCTGAGGGGCCTTCGGGTGGTGCGGACCAGAGCTTGGGGTCTTCCTACCCCCCTCTCTTTTCTCTGTTTTATTCTCCTCGCTTTCAATCTTATTTGTTTATTAAGGAGCTCAATGGGTACCATCTATGTACTAATAAAAAGTACACATTGTCTTTTTATCGACAAACGAGCATCCTGTACTGTGCAAATGATATAATATTTGAATATCTTGCTGTTTTTTTTTTTTATATACCTAATGTGAAAACATTAATAAAAACATTGAAACAGAGAAAATCAAAAAATCAGTAAGATGGCTGTAGCTGACCACAGGTCCCACTCTAAATGAGGACTGAATGGGGCCGTTTCTTCACTCATGGCCACCAGCTCACATACTGTATATTATTGACTAAGGCCTGGGGGGTAAATATACCCCTGTCTCTTTGCCTAGTCCTTCACTGATACCTATATCACTTTTTACATATTAACTCCATATGTATGCATTACAGTATTCGATAATTACTAACTCACCTGGATGGCATTTGTGGAGGTGCATAGGTTTCCTGCTTCTGAGCACACCCGGATTCATATCTCTGCATAGTGGAGTAAAGTGGCTGACGTTGTCCAGTCGAGATGGAAGATGGTGTGCGTGCTGGCATGTTTGCTGTCTTCCACTGTGAGCTTTGCTGACTATAGAAACTTGAGTTATTGGTACCTCCTCTTCCAGAACGGCGTTGTTGTTGTTGTTGTTGTTGCTGTGGATTCTGGTACTGAGCATTATAGATGGTCTGGCGGCGCTGGGTGGGTCTTATACTGGGACCTGTGAGGTCTGGCTCACTTCGACTGCTTTTAAGGGTTTGCATATAGCCATAGTCACTTCCTGGACTGGTAGGGGCTCCTACGGACATGAATTGCTGTCGACCCCAGTTGTCAAATTGACTTTGTGAGCTAAAGCGCTTGGTTTCCTTCTTTAAAGTGCCATTATACTGAGACGGAGGCTGTCAATGAAAGAAAACATTATATAAAATGTATTAAAAAAAAAAGGTAATGATTTTAATATATTAATAAAATTCATTACATCATATTAAATGTACAAATTTGTGTCTCTTAACATGTTCATTACATACTACAAATATATAAAAAAACAGTTGCTATTATGGAGGAACCGCTTTAATTAATTTCATTAAGATGAATTTTTTCTAATGTTTAGTTTTGACATTAATACATTCCCCTGTTCATGTGCATTAATATACAAGACATAGTTTATAAGACTTTGACATAGTTTTTATATCCATACACACTAGAGGATTTATTAAGAAAGTGCACATTGCATTGATAAGTAAGCGGTAGCCAATTACAATTCATTTCTAAACTAAACTAACAAAAAGCACTATGAAATCTGATTGGTATATTGTATAATACTGCTGGCTATAATGCAGTTGGTTGAATTTAAAAAAAAAAAAAAAAAAAAATCGGAACCATGACTGGTGCCTTTTTAATAATAAGATGAGAAATCAAAGTGTGCACAGCAGAAAAAAGAAATCATGTATTCCTAGCTGAAACTTTCCCAGCATAATTTAATAAGTGTAGGGAGCCCATTCTAAGTACAGAAGTCTGTAAAATGTAAAACCCTGAGGAATGTCATGTTTTTTTAGCAACTACCAAAGGTCCACTCCTAGCACAGGAGTAGTGATCAACTTAAAAAGTGTAGCCACATCGGGCCAGATTCACAGACAATTGCCCAGGCGCAGCGTATCAGAGATACGCTATGCCGCCGTATCTTACCTGGTGGAATTTCGAATCCAGGAAGATTTCGCGCCGTAAGTTACGGCGGCGTAGTGTATTTCTCGTCGCGTATTTCAAATTGGGCGGGTAGGGGGCGTGATTCATTTAAATGAAGCGCGTCCCCGCACCAATTGAAATGCGCATGCTCCGTTTTGAAATTTCTCGCCGTGCTTTGCGCGAAATGACATCGCACCGACGTCATTTTTTGAACGTAGACGTGAGTTACGTCCTTTCCTATTCACGGACGACTTACGCAAAAAAAAAAAAAATTCAAAATTCGACGCGGGAACGACGGCCATACTTTAACATGGCAAGTCTATCTATACGCCACGAAATAGCAGCTGTAACTATACGCCGGGAAAAGCCGACTAGCGACGACGTAAGAGAATGCGACGGCCACGCGTACCTTTGTGGATCGCCGGAAAAAGCTAATTAGCATACCCGACGCGGAAAATGACGCGAACTCCACCCAGCGGGCGCCGAAGTATTGCACCTACGATCCGAAGGCGTACGAAGCCGTACGCCTGTCGGATCGAAGCCAGAAGCCGTCGTATCTTGGTTTGAGGATTCAAACTAAAGATACGACGCGGCAAATTTGAAAGTACGCCGGTATATCAGTAGATACGCCAGCGTACTTCTTCTGTGAATCTGGCCCATCAAGTTCAGCCCCTGGAATGTCTGGAAGATTGAACAATAGATATGTTTCTGCAAATTTGCTATTATTATTTAGTTGATAGTTACTTGCTCAGTTATTTATTTCATTGACAGTTTACCAATATTTATATAGTATTTGGGTATTAAAATAAAAGCATTATAATCTCATCTTGGATAAACAGGTGCTCTTCTAGAATGCCGTTTTAGAAGCTTTCTCTATCAACTCTTTACATGCTTGGCTATGAAAGTTTAAATTTATTGATTGAAATATTGCAATGTGAAAAAATAAATAAAAAATTGGATGTAAAATGTTATTATAACATACAGATAAGATCAAGTCTGTTTGTGCTGACAAAAACAGCAAGTGGGATATTTTATCAATGTGATTATGTGTCATTTATTGCATTTGACTGATTTTATTTTTATTTGTATTTATAAAGGGATCTAGAACAGGACAGGGGGACATGATCCGAGCCCATCACTATGCACCTCTGCTGCAACCAATGACTAATAATAGTGAGCTACTGCTTGCTGTTATCAATGGCAACAGATCACTCCTGTTGCTGCTGTGTAAAGGCCTGTGCACACAATGGGATATTCCGACAACAATTGTGTGATTGTTTTGTCGGATAATCCGACCATCTGTATGCTCCAACGGACAATAGTTGTCGGAATTTCCGACAACAAATGTTGGAAAGCCATGCTCTCCAATTGTCCGACAACAAATGTGTTCCGTTGGAATTTCCGATCGTGTGTACACAAGTCCGTCGGACTAAAATACAAAGTACAAACACGCATGCTCTGAACCAATGCTAACCATCAGACAACATTAGCAGAATTTGCCGAAAGGGTGGCGCTAAAGAGAAGAAAAAAACAAGTAGTTTCGTGTATGCTGAAAAAGTTCTGCCATCTTTATGCAGAACAAGTTCACAGCAAATGCCCTTCGGACAAAAATCCACGGATTTTTCGGATGGAAGTCCGATTGTGTGTATGAGGCTTTAGGCAGAGCAAAGCTGTTTTAGTTTTGTCCCATATAAACATACTGTACATTCTTGAGTGTTAGCAAATGGAAATAGGAAGTTGCAGTTGCCAGAGCATTGTATTTCCAGTGTGCTCAATAGCAGGTTAGCAAGCCGAGGAGCTGATCTTTTCAGATCTTGTCACTGACAGGCAGTGGCTCCAGCACTACAATGTTGCATAGTTAGTCAGGTTGAAAAAAAAGACACGTGGGTGATTTCTGTCATGATTTAAAAAGTATCCAAAAATCGGCATGAACAATCATTTTCAATATTAATGCCAAAATGTCACAATTTCTGCCAGGGTATGCAAATTTTTGAGCACAACTCTGTGTATATACACACACACAATTCTATATCCACAGTTGATCCATAGGAAGGCAAACTGCTCGCCCCCTCCCCCCTCAAGAGGCTTTCTCCACACCAGGGAGAAAGCCTCGCATTACTGTGTGTAGTTACAGACAGAAGAACAGGAAGTGAGGATTTCTCAGAAGAAATAAGGACATTTAAAAGCAAAATGGAAGGATGAGGTAAGTGAAGGAAGACTGCACTAAGGTAAAGGAAGCTATTTAGGGAATTTTTTTTTTTACCTTTACAACCCTTTCAACCTTAGACATTAGACATGTGTGGGGAACTGTGTCAAACGCTTTTCCAAAATCCAAGTATATCACGTCCACCAACACCCCTCTATCCAAGGTTTTACTTACCTCCACATAAAAAGAAATCAGATTTGTCTGACAACTTCTGTCTTTCATGAATCCATGCTGTCTGTTACCTAAAATATTTTTGTTCCAGCAAGAACTCATTTATATGATCTTTTATTAACCTCCCTGGCGGTCTTCCCGAGACTGACACGGGGTTAGATTTTCTTGCTACTATCGGTAACCCCGTGTCAGTCTCGGGCTTGCCTCGCTAGATCCACAGGCACTTTTTACTTACCTTGTCCCTGGATCCAGCGATGCCACCGCGCTGTGTGAGCGAGCGGGACCTCGCTCGATTCACATAGTGCCTCCGTGTGACGCCGATCTCCGTTCCCTGCGACGTTACGACGCACGGGGACGGAGAACGGCGCCAAATTCAAAAACGTAAACAAACACTATACATACAGTATACTGTAATCTTATAGATTACAGTACTGTATGTAAAAAAAACACACCCCCCTTGTCCCTAGTGGTCTGTCCTGTGTCATGCATGTCATTTTATATAATAAAAACCTTTTTTTCTCCCTGCAAACTGTAGATTGTCCATAGCAACCAAAAGTGTCCCTTTATGTCAAAAATAGTTTTAGATCAGCTAAAAAACAGCGATAATAAATTATAATCACTTGCAGAATTGTGCGATAGCGATTTGTGGGGAAATTCGTCATAAAAAAATAAAAGTAATGACAGCGACAATTCTGCAACTGAGCAAATTTCAGTGATTTTGATTTGATTACATTATTGAATAATTTTTATTATAATTATATTATTATTTGTTATAATTATTTATAATTATTTATTATATTATAATTTATAATTTTGTTTTAAAAAAATGTAATACACGGGATGCCTATTAGAATCTTGTTTGGTCAGATTTAAGTGAGTTATTTCTAAAAATTACAGACCTACAATATAAAACGCCAAATTTCCTTGCAAATAATGGTACCGCTTTTAGCATGTTTTTTCTGAAAGAATCATACCGCCAGGGAGGTTAAACACTCCAGTATCTTCCCAACTATACAAGTTAAACTAACAGGTCTATAGTTACTTGGTAAAGGCTTTGGTCCCTTTTTAAATACAGGCACCACATTGGCCCTGCGCCAATCCAATGGTACTATGCCAGTCATTAAAGAGTCCCTAAAAATTTGAAAATGGCTTTGAAATGACAGAGTTCAATTTAGGATCCGTGGGTGGATGCCATCCAGTCCAAGTGCTTTATCCACATTTATTCTGTCTAAATATTTCAGGACCATATCACTTTTGAGCCATTGTGGATCATTTGGGGCTGTGTTAATACCATCCGCATTATGGACATGAGCTCCCCCATCCTCCTTTGTACTGTATATACAGAGCTGAAGACGGTATTCAATAAATTTGCCTTCTCTTTGTCCACAGTCACCCACTCTAGATTATTTTTTAGAGTGCCTACATGCTCAAACCTCTTATAGAGTCAACGATCCCCCTGAAGAGGACCACTCTATGGTCGAAACGCATCAGAAATTTACACCTACATATATTTGCTATGCAATCTTGTTTTACATTGTGCATGTATGGTAATATTGGAATATGCAGGATTTTATCTGGCCAGACCGCTTTGCATGTTTTATCTATTGTAACTTAATTGTGACATTCGACAATCCTCTAATAAATATTCGATAAACAATTCTTCGATTACATTTATATTGCTGTCCAAAGCCCCACTGTGGAAAACCACTCCTTTTTACATGCTCAGACCTAACCTTTTTACTATTAATATATTTTAAATGCTCTGGTTCTGAATTGCAGCCTGAAACACACTGAACTGAATTGCTGAGCTCTTGCCGGGCTCTTAGATTTGATAAATATAGACATATCTGTCTAAAACCCCACAAGATGTTATACTACTCAGACCCAATTTTACATTTAAGTGATTAAATCGTTTTACAGAATAGGTAATTTGGCCAAATAATCAGACAAAGATTAAAGTGTTTGTTAACCCCCCAAAAAAGAAAAAAAAAACAGATCATGTTCCCTTAACCACTTCTGGACCTCCCATCGTCATTATACATGATCTGTTTGAAGAGAAATACCGTTGTTATGGTCCTTTCACTTGCTTTGCATGGAGACGAGGGGAAGATGGCCATCTCCATATCACCATCTCCATATCACTGCAGGGCGGAAGCAACATCAAATCGTCACCTCCGCCCATACGTCTTAAAAGGGAATTTTTTTTGTTGTCATTTTTTAAAATCTTTCTTCTTCTTATTATTATTATTATTTTTATTGCATTTACCGTATTTATCGGCGTATAACATGCACAGGGGTATAAAACGGACCCTAACTTTAAGAGGGAAGTTTCAGGAAAAAAACCTTTCCACAGCCCCCTGCGTATAACACGCAGGCACAGTTTACCCTCTATTTTCAGGGTAAAAAAATGAGGACCTGTCATGCTTTTTTCTATTACAAGGGATGTTTACACTCCTTGTAATAGGAATAAAAGTGACCCAATATATACATATATTTTTTAGAAGTAAAATAAATAAGAATTTAGAGGTTTTTTTTAAAGTGCCTCACCCTGACGAGTTCACGCGCAGAAGCAAACGCATATGAAAATGGTGTTCAAACCACACATGTGAGGTATTGCCATGATCACCAGAGCGAGAGCAATAATTCTATCCCTAGACCTCCTCAGTAACTCAAGACATGCAACCTAGAATTTTTTAAACGTCGCCTATGGAGATTTTTAAAAGGTAAAAGTTTGACGCCATTCCATGAGCGGACGCAATTTTGAAGTGTGACATGTTGGGTATCAATTTACTCGGCGTAACATTATCTTTCTCAACATAAAAAGATTGGGCTAACTTTACTGTTGTCTTATTTTTTAATTCAAAAAAGTAATTTTTTTTCCAAAAAAAATGTGCTTGTAAGACCGCTGCGCAAATACGGTGTGACAAAAAGTATTGCAATGGTCGCCATTTTATTCTCTAGGGTGTTAGAAAAAAATGTATAATGTTTGAGGGTTCTTTTGAAATGTATACTGTTTGAGGGTAATTTTCTAGCAAACAAAAATTGTTTTTAACTTATAAACACAGAGTCTGAAAAACAGGCTCGTTCCTTAAGTGGTTAAAGCGCAACTCCACTTTTATTGAGAAAAAAACATTCCCCTCAGGGTTATATGTACATTGCAAGGATTACAACCTTTATTGCAGATTCCTACCTTTTGTTATTCTGAGGTAATCCATGTGCGTTTGTCTGTGCCTCTTTACTGAGTGGGTCTAGTGGGTGTGGGTTCATAATTAACTGTCAGATATGCAGCTGCAGGGCACTAATGAGGAAATCTGCTGGGCCTGCATCCATTTAAACATGCTCCTATTGAAAGTATCTTTTCAAGAATGACATTTTTGTTGCAGGGGATACCTGAAATCTGACTTGTATCTTAGGCAGACTTCTAGGAAAATTGGTTAGCCAATCATACAAAGCAGGAAATTATGTTTCTGGGGGGTGGTCAGTACACAACCTGTTTACAGAACAACTCCATGTAGCCATATTGCAATGCATTCTCAGAAAATTACAGTGGCTGCAGTTTAAAAAGGAAAAAGTAATTTTTAATAACATTCAATTACAATATGATTAGTGTTGCAAATATATGTGCTTTAATATTTTTCCCACATGAAAGTGGAGTTACCATTGTGCTGTGTCATTTAGCCCCCTGTAATACCACAAAACCTGTCTGATCCTGCCAGTTTCTACCCTCCTCTCTCTGCGATGAGTCCGATGTATCAGGGCTGCTGAGCACTGACACCGGAGTCATCAGTACGTGTCTCCTGTGTGCTCTCCCCCCTCCCCGCTCTGCCTGACAGCGCTCCGACCGAGTCTTTTTCTTCTATAGTTGCCTCTGATATAGAACACCAAGCTCCCCAGTGAATGTTTAATGATAGAGCCTGATGAAGAAGCACGCATGCTTTGAACGCGTGCACCTCCCCGCGACCTGTACCCGGAAGTCACCACCAGCTCTCTGCAGCCTGAAGACCGAGAGCTGAGCGATTAGTTTTTGGTCTTAGAGCCAATGGGGAGTGGATGCTGAATCTACTTATGGGAGTATAATTTTTTATTTTTTACTGAAACTATTTTGAAGCAAAACAGTTCAGATCACAGCTACTTGTGATTATCCTTATAAACAACATTCATTCCTCTCTGTGGTGTCTTGGGTAGCTCAGGTAAAGCTGGGGGCATTAAAGAACAAGGGCCACTCCATGCAAGTGTAGTACACTGGTAGAAATTGGGGAGCCACATGCTCCATGCTGCATGCTATTAGACTCCTGCCCAGCATGCTGGTTCTGACAGCAGAGGGCCTCTCACCTGGCTGCCGATCTCATGCCCAGCTACCTCTGCCTCATAAGAGCTGCTGAGGGAGTTAAGTTAAAGAATTATTCTTAGGTTTGTTCTGGAGTCCAGGGAATTGTGGGAAATCTAGTTAAAGGTGCAGCACCTGCATCTGAGCATGGTGAGTAAATGGGTACCCCTGTTCCTTTCACTACAAAATCTCCCAGTCTCCCTGCACATACTAAGACTACTTTGAAATTGCATGTAAATAACGATACTTGGTTGTCAGTTAAAGTGTAAGCCACCATACTGCTCCACTGAGAAAGCATCCATTTTTAAAATGTACAGTATAAGAAAATATAAGTTAAATCAAATATATATAAATACAACATTTTAGGATTTATAGAGGGGCCTTTATTAGAACATTTTAACACTGGAGGAATGGTCTGAAGACATATTTAGAAAAAGGTTGATACTGAACAAGAAAATTATACTGGGTAAGGCAAGGGGAAGGGTTGGGGATTTTTGGTTTCTTTTATCAGACCTCACCATAACCTTTCAAATTAAACTTTCCCATTGTTCCCTAAGCCCTACCCCATAGAAGCTATTTTTTGCATGCATCATATGGCTGTCAGACAACAAGTTTAAAAAAGAGTATATAGAACAATGTTATAATTTGGCTGTATCTGTGCTGTAAACTGGCAGTTATGGATGCACAGTGAGCCCAGGGGCAGAAAAAAATGATTTTCCTGGGTCCACCCACTATCAGTGATGAAATTGAGACATGCAGATGCCTTTTGTTTTATGAAGGCTCTACTGTGTTTCTAATGAAAATAGACAGACACAACACATAGTGGGAACTTTATTATATTATTAAAAAAAAAAAAAATCTTATGAGAGCATTGCTGATACAAGCTTCACTGTCAAATGTCTGAATCATCTGAAAGAGTCATTTATAAATAGGTTTGGTGTGTATTATAATATTGCTGACACCTAATATTGGCTGTACATAAAGCTCTTGGAATAAAGAACAAGGCGTTGGGCCAATGTGACACATGCTAATAAAACAGGTGGATCATCTTAATAAAATAGGTTTTATGTGAAACTTTGTCTCTTCGGCTTTACTTATTAGTCATATATATTATTTATGACAATGATCATATAATGTAACTAAAGCTGTAAAACTTCAACACAGAGAGGAATTCATCTTCCAACATTATGGCTAAAAGTAAACTCTTTTCAAAATGGTATTTCTGCTATGGGTATACACTTACTGGTCTCCTGTATTACTTGCTAACTTTATCATCTTGAAATTGCAGCCTTGCCTCTGTCATGGCATCTGTTTAATTTGCCAGAATCCACCAAAACTGGAAATTCAGACTGTCCGTTCTGTGCAAAAGATACAAACCTTGCCAATTCTTCCCACATACAGAGGTTCAGTTCTAGTTTGTATATTACGCATTCCGAAAAGATCACATTCCACAAAAACCTTGCCAATATTTCAATGCATGAGTCTTTATGCACTTGCCTTATAGTGCCAATAAACCACATTAATACCTAAAAACCTACATCCATAAAGAAGTTTCATCATTTTAAAAATAATTAATTTCAGTTATGAAGATAGACATAGTACACACTGCCATGTTTTAAATTGTGCTTAACACACCTGAATCCAGTGTTGTGCATTAGAGACTGTTTTTTTGTAGAGCATAGTAAATCTGCATTATCAGCAGAAATTATTACCTCTAAGGCCCCATACACACGGGAGAATTTATCCGCGAATACGGTCCAGCGGACCGTTTCCACGGATAAATCCTCTCAAAGATATCCGCTGATTTCGATGGGATGGAGTGTACACACCATCCCATTGAAATCCGCGCGGAAATCCTCTGGCGATGACGTGTCGCGCCGTCGCCGCGATTATGACGCGGCGACGGGCGCGACGCTGTCATATAAGGAATTCCACGCATGCGTCAAATCATTACGACGCGTGCGGGGAATCCCTTTGGACGGATGGATCCGGTAAGTCTGTACAGACGAGCGGATCCATCCGTTGGAATGGATTCCAGCAGATGGATTCGTTGTGCAGCACAACAAATATTCGATCTGCTGGAATCCATTCCAGAGGAGATTTCTCCGCGGAAAGAGATCCGCTGGCGTGTACACACCATAGGATCTATCCGCAGAAACCCATTTGCTGGGATTTATCTGCGGATGGATTCTATCGTGTGTATGGGGCCTAAAAGAGAATGGCAGCAAAGTTGTAATGCACACATAATAAAAAATGCAATACAAATGTAATGTTAAGTCCATTTGAAATAACTAATGGGCACTTTTCATTTGGAGGAAAAGTGGACTAATCTCTGTATATTGAAAGGCTTCTTTACAGCAAGAAAAAACCTGAGAAAAAGTAAATTGTTTTAAAAAAGGCTAGGTGTGTTACTAAATGCACAGAATATGACTGTTGGAATGAAAAAGACCACACTTTATTTATTTTTCTATTGGTCGACTTTGAGAGACTCATGCCATTTTCAATCTGTGTAATGCAAAACTCAGCTGAACCACCAGAGGTCAGCTGTTGGGATTCATATACTGTTAGTTATCAAGTGATATTGTAAAAACTGTATTAAACTATTAAAAGAAAAATAATGTGCATGCAATTGGAAGAAAAATAACCAGCATGTAATTAGAAAAAAGATAATTAGAAAAATATATCAGCGTTTCAAAATTACCTATAGCTGTTACAAAATGCTCTTAAAACACTTTTTATCTAACCAATTTGTCCTCAGATAGAAATAACAAGCAGCCAATTACTTGAAACTATATCCACTGTTAAACAATAGAATTTGTTGGCTTTATGAGTTTAATAAGAACACAGAAGAATGTCATTAGTGGTGCCTAAGTCATGCTTCCTTTAGAAGAATGCAAAGTTTATTGGTTAATATATTCTTGTTGCTGCGCCTACTCCCTTGCCTGACACAAACCGATCGTGTGTGGGCCCCATCGGTTATTTATCCATAGCTTAAAAAAAAGCAATCTTGTTTTAAATTAACCAATGGATACCTAACCGATAGAAAAAAACCGATCGTTAGTAGGCACGACCATCGGTTAAAAATCCACGCATGCTCAGAATCAAGTTGACGCATGCTTGGAAGCATTGAACTTCGTTTTTTTCAGCACGTCGTTGTGTTTTACGTCACTGCGTTCTGACACGATCGGTTCTCATCGGATGGACCGATCGTGTGTACGCGCGATTAGTCTGGGTAAACGGACACCATGCCTGTACTATGTATGATAATTGTGACCTTGTATTGTACAATTTATGTAATATTGTATTCATTGGTAATTTTCATGTGTATTTTGTTGTAGATGATTTAAGGCTCATTCCTGCTGATGAAGCAACAGAAGTTGCGAAACATGAAAAGGATTTACCGCATTTTACTTTACCATCCTCTCTATCCAGAAGCTCTTTTTGTGGACAAGGACGGAAGAGAAAAATTGATCTTTGGGATTTTTCTGTTACTGGATGCTACACATCATTTGGGCAATTTAGTGTGGTTTGACAGGGGCCTCATTCTTGTACAATGTCATATTGATGTTTTTTTACTAACGATTTTGTAATAAAAATGTAATATTTATTTATTTGTATGTTTAGTCCTATGTCCTTTGGATACCGAGATAGTCCATTATTGGGATTTCTTTCTGACTAAAAACTAAATTCTACATAATATGCACAATGGAATCATAATTAAATGTTCCTGTTCTTTACCTAAGAATCTGGCTCCAGAGACACTCACATTATAAAAAAAGACCTTCAAAAATTAATCTACACTCCTAAACACAAAATATGCTATTGTTTCTGCCACTATTATCAGCATATAGATACAAGTAGAACTATATTAAAAATTGTTTTATAGATATACAGGGGTTGATTTACTAAAACTGGAGAGTGTAAAAACTGAGAGTGTAATCAGCTCTTCATAGAAACCAATCAGCTTCCAGCTTTTTTTTGCCAAAGCTTAATTGAACAAGTTGAAGTTAAAAGCTGATTGGCTGCAATGCCCAGCAGCACCAGATTTTGCACTCTCCAGATTTAACCCCATACTGTTGCATCCAAATAGCCAATGAAAGATTAGTTCAATATTAAGTAGGTTAAAAAACAATCTTCTACTAAAATTGATTTATTTGAGTGAATTAAGTATACTATTATCTTTGAAATTCATTAACAGTGTCATAGACATTCATTATAAATCTGTTCCCCGTCCATGTAACAAATGGCACAACTTCTGATATACTGTATTTGCTGGCGTATAAGACTACCTTTTACACTTAAAAAAAATGTCCAAAAAGCAGGGGTCGTCTTATACGCCGGGTCAGCTGCTCGGATACCTGCTGGATGTGCGGTATTACTGTATGTAGCTTCGGCTACATACAGTATATACCACTTAGCCAATCCCGGTGAGTGATGTATTCAAATGAATACAGAGCCTGCTTGGATTTGAGTAACAACCTCTGCCAATCCGAGCAGGCTACATACAGTAGCCTGCTCAGATTGGCTTTGAGAGTCTGAGAGGTGTGGGCTGATGATGTTACAGCCTCTGCCAATCCAAGCAGGCTTTGTATTAATTAATATAATACATCGCTTGCCGTGATTGGCTCCAGCTCCAGCAAGAAGAGAGAAGAATATGGCTCCAGAAGGAAGAAATATGAAGCGTCGGAAGCCTCGGAAGGGGGGCCGTCTTATACGGTGAGTACAGGCAAAAAATCCTAAAAAAACTGTAAAATTAGGGGGTCGTCTTATACGCCCGGTCGTCTTATACACCGGCAAATACGGTATATATGCAACCATTGGTAAGGTGTATATCTCCCGCATCTCCTGTAGGGTTGCTTCACTCAGAAATTGGTCTCAGACACAAAAATTATACATGCAGCACAACCTTTTCTAGCATGGAAGAAGGCATGTTTCTTATCACTGATATGGTGGTATTTCCTAATGGATTTGTCACAGCCATAGAGTCCCGAATGTAAAAGTGTTAAACAAAAGAACTACCTGAATTTATCACAATAGCAAGAAAAGGGTCACACTGCTTTCATAAATTTGATGTAATATTATTCTTAGCAGGGAAATATTTGGTACCAGTAATTTCTTGGTTGAACTGGATGGAGTCATGTTTCAACCAGACTAACTATTTAACTATTTTCCCCAAAGCAATGCAGGAAAATTGTGGTTAAAAGATAAAATAGTCATCTGTATGCCTAGTAATTACACTGCTTATTATATCTGTAAGAATACAGGGTCTCTTTATGTGGTGAGAACAAGAACGATGAAACACAAAATTAATGATCTGCATACTCTGAGATGTCTCGCTATAGGAGTCATTTCCCAACATTTTTCCAATGTTATGAAATCAGTTATTCCCAAATCAAATTACATATACAAATTGTATACAACGTTGATACTGTTTACCCAGTGTGCAGAAAATTGTTGCAAATACAAATGTTTAGGCATTCTCATGTTTATTTCCTTTGTTTGTAATGGTATGATACAAAAACGTGGAGAAACAAGAAGTTTAACTGACACATTCCACGTAAAACTCTAAAAATGGACTAGACAAAATGATTGCCACTTTCTCAAAATTTTAAAAAAATGATTGCATTTTAGGTTTATGATGCTCCTGTAATTAATTTGTAATTACACTCACCTATATCAATTAACAGGTGCTGACAATATAAAAATCACACTGGCAACCAGTTAAAATTGTGAAATATTTACTCAACCTTTCTGTTGTAGGTCTCTGTGTGCCACACTGAGCACGGAGAAGTGAAAAAGTAGCAAAGAATTGTCTGAGGATTTGAGAACAAAAATTGTGGAAAAGCATGGACAAGTCCATCTCCAGAGATCTTAACGTTCCTGTGGCCACTGTGCGCAACATTGTTAACCACTTCCATACCGGGCCTATTTTGGCACTCCTCTCCTACATGCAAAAATCAAAATGTTTTTTGCTAGAAAGTTACTCAGAACCCCCAAACACTATATATATATATATATATATATATATATATATATATATATGTGTGTTTTTTTTTTCGCAGACACAGTGGGGAATAAAATGGCGGTCATTGCAACTTTTTATCTCGCACGGTATTTGCACAATAATTTTTCAAACACCTTTTTTTGGGAAAGAAACGGTTTCATGAATTAAAAAATAACAAAACAGTAAAGTTAGCCCAATCTTTTTGTATAATGTGAAAGATGAAGTTACGCCGAGTAAATAGATACCTAACATGTCACGCTTTAAAATTGCGCACACTCATGGAATGGCGCCAAACTTCAGTACTTAAAAATCTCCAAAGGCATCGCTTAATTTTTTTTCACAGGTTACCAGTTTAGAGTTATCGTCGCTCTAACGCACGCGACGATACCTCACATGTGTGGTTTGAACGCCGTTTACATATGTGGGCGGGAATTACGTGTGGATGTAGTTAAAGTACATGTATCCCAGTTCTCTCAGGGAGAGAGGAGACTGATGCTGTGTCCCTTGTACAGACACAGATCGGTCACCTCCCCCAGTCAGTCCCCTCCCCCCACAGTAAAAATCACTCCCAGGGAATACATTTAACCCCTTCCTCGCCCCCTAGTGTTAACCCCTTCCCTGCCAGTCACATTTATACAGTAATCAGAGCATTTCTATAGCACTGTTCGCTGTGTAAATGTGAATGGTTCCAAAATAGTGTCAAAAGTGTCCGATGTGTCCGCCGCAATATCGCAGGCCTGACAAAAATCGCAGATCGCCGCCATTACTAGTAAAAAATAAAAAATAAATCATAAATCTATCCCCTATTTTGTAGGCTCTATAACTTTTGCACAAACCAATCAATATATGCTTATTGCGATTTTTTTTTTTTTTTACCAAAAATATGTAGAAGAATATGTATGAGCCTAAACTGAGTTTTTTTTTTTTTTTTTTTTTATTGGATATTATTATAACAAAAAGTAAAAAAATTGTGTTTTTTTCAAAATTGTATGTCTTTTTTGTTTATAGCGCAAAAAATAAAAACCGCAGAGGTGATCAAATACCTCCAAAAGAAAGCTCTAATTGTGGGGAAAAAATTATAAAAATATATTTTGGGTACAGTGTTGTATGACCGCGCAATTGTCATTCGAAATGCGTCAGCGCTGAAAGCTGAAAATTGGTCTGGGCAGGAAGCGGGTTTAAGTGCCCAGTAATGAAGTGGTTAATACAAAGTCCAGCCTCCTATGATAGACAGAACAGTCATCCAATGGCAGCCCAGGAGACTTCTTATTACAGACGCCGTTGAGTAAACAGAAGATTCTCCTGTATGTAATCTGATATGCTCGTCCCGCCCTCTCCCTGTTCCCTCAGAAGCAGCGCTGATAAATACAGCATATATCTTTTATGGCCCTGACATAACAGAACGCAGGCCGAACTTTGGACATGTCTGCTGTAAGCAGTAAGCCATCTTTAACTTGTTGCTGCAAGACTTAAACTTATGTGTGGCAGCAAGGCAATGGGCTTTAACACCATGCTACCACACATACTGTATACCCCTGTTTGTTTCGGGAGCGCACACACTCATTGCCTCACCGCTGTCACTGACAATGCCGGTCACTGTTTACACATGGGAGTCAGAAATCACTGTTTCTATACTGGAGCCAGAATGATGGGTTCTTTATCACATGATTAAGATCACGTGTTAAATGCTTGCATGTTCAGTCCTAAAAATGCAATATAAAAAGGCAAAACCTTTTTTGGTTTTGGATGGAGTAGTGAAGGGTTAGACCCCCTGTCAAGTGTTTATAGCTGTCTAAGTTCCTGCTGGGCAGATTCCGCCCTCTATTTTTCCTGGTAATCTTTGTTACAGTAATGTCTTGTACACACGGCCGGACTTTCTGAGAAAAAAAATGTCAAACGGGCTTTTTTTCTCGGAAAGTCCCGCCATGTGTAGCCTCCACCGGACTTTTTTTCCTCGGAAGTCCGATGGACCTTAGATAGAGAATCTGTTCTTTCTTTCCGACGGATACACGGCTGACTTTTGCACGGTCAAAAGTCCGACCGTGTATATAAGGCATAACAGAAGCAGAAGGGGAAATTCTACATGGTAGAGTTATCATGTGAGCAAGAGGCAAGGAGAAGTTCTCCAATGGCAACATTGGTGCCAATGACAACTGCCCTGTTCACGCCTGTGTATGTGTGTGTTTAGGTACAATGCATTAAAAAAAAAAGTCCTGCATGCTGCTTTTGTCAAAGTTCACATTCTATAGGGTTCTCATCTACAATACAAGTAAAACGCACCTAAATGCAACACACCCAAAAAACACACCGCGCAAATGTGAACCGGCCCATACCCTATTCAAAACGGAAAAAATAAGTTTTGGCATAGACTAATGTAGCTCTACCCCCGTAGGAGCTGCTGGTTAGATTTAGGTTTTGCACGTTACCTCTAAGTTCGTTGTCAGGGGAAGAAAGTCTGTAGAAATTGCAATGTCCACACAAGATGTAAAACCTTTAACTGTTAGGTTTTATTTTTGCTGCATAAAACTTGTGAAGAAAGTAGAGGGTAGAATGAAAAGAAGGGGAGGGTTCAGGTACGCGGTACAGAATGCACAAATAGTATTTAAGTTCCAGTATTCACCACTCTTTCCTGAGTGGGTATTGCTCACCCGGATAGACCCCTCTCACATGGCCTAGCAGCCGGGATGATGCACGAACCAGTATGAGAACAGTCTCTGCCACAGACCGTCTAAGAACGAAAGATGGATAGTAAGGGATCCTCTGCCACAGGATTTAAGCCCCAAACTTCCTGCCTTACAGCAAAAGAGCCTTTAAGCCGATCCAGCGGACTATAGGACAAATTGAGTAGTGGATCCCTTTTATAACGAGGTTACCAGGCCTATCCCGAGACATTAGCTTGCCTTGCTTGGTCTCCTCCAGGGCAGGCCCTCCCCCGGTTTCCTTCGTTAAAGTGGAGTTCCACCCATAAATATAACATTACATCAGTAGTTTTAAAAAAATGTCATTAGTCCTTTACGAAAAAAACATTTTTTTTTAGATGCCTTCAAAGTGTTGTTGCTAGGCAGAATAGTTAATCTTCCCACTTCCTGCACCTAGGTGCTTAATGCACCGCACAGACTCCTGGGAGTCTCAAAGAATCATGTGACTTGGACAGCACAGGTGCTGAAACCTGATCTGACACTGCTTGTGCATCTGCAAGGCTGAAATCCAGGAAGTCATACAGTCTGGCTTCATGATGCCCACACTTAAGATGGCCCCAGTCAATTTCTATTTTATAAAGTGTCTAAATGCTGTAACAACCTAACAAAACGGACCTTAGTTTACAGACTAACTTTACTAGAATACATTAAGCTTGTGTATTACAGGGGTATTTATATATAAAAAGTGAAATTGTGGCCGGAACTCCGCTTTAAGCAGCTTTCCCCACATGGATGGACAGCTTGGGATCCATTTTATAATCATAGACCCCAGCCAGCATAGCTGGGCCTACTTGATATAGATGCAGCCCACTGAGCTGCTACCGAGAAGGGTCACTTAACACACCATTGTTCGTCTGAGTTCCAACATGGGCCTGAGGTGGTAACGCCACCTACAGGCAACAGGGGAAAAACTTCTATCAAGCACAACCATAGCCAGAACAAAGGCTAATTTAAATGGAATTTGTAAAGTCTGAGCCCAACTATTGACTCACACACCCTCTAAATTTAGAATAGCGCCCCAGTCATTGGGAGCAGGGCGCTACACTAATATATACCATTTCTGTCAAACTGATCTCTTTTATAGGTTTATTTAAAACCCACTGGAAACAATTCCCCATACAGTGGATTTGTCCATTATGAATGACTGATTTGTACAAATGCACTGCTTTAATCAGACCAGATGTACTGTAGTGGAAATCAGATTAAAATCTGCACTGGAAATTGACACTTGGAAAAGGAGTCTGAATCTGCACTACTAGAGTAGTAAGATCCATAATAGCAAAGTGAAATGTAATGTGAGAGGTGTAAGGCTGGGTTCACACTACGATTTTCCCGTCCGTCAGCCGCATACGATTTATATGAAAAACCGTATGCGGCTGAAACGGACGTAAACGTATGGAACCGCACATATGTGCGTTTTCCATTGACATTAATGTTAAAGAAAAACGTATGCGTTTGCCATACTGTTTTAAAAACGGCCGCAAAACCGTGGTTGAACACGGTTTTGCGTACGTTTAAAAAATGTTTTGCCAGCAAATCGTACGCACCCGGATGCATCTGAGTGCATACGATTTGCAATGCATTGTCTATCTATACGTTTTCCCGTCCGGGCCCGTACGTTTTCAATACTGAAATCGTATGCGGCTGACGGACGGGAAAATCGTAGTGTGAACCCAGCCTAACCCTGCATTCAAAATGACCTTCATTACCATCTACATTCTACACTTTTAGCTGGATTCACAAAGAGATACGCCGTCGTAACTCGGAATCTAAGCCGTCGTATGTTTAAGTGTATTCTCAAACTGAGATACACTTAAACCTAGCTAAGATACGCCGGCCTGCGCCGTCGTATCTTAGCTGTCTAGTTCCGCCGGCCGCTAGGGGCGTGAACGCTGATTTACGCCTAGAATGCGTAAATCAGAGAGATACGCCGATTCACGAACGTACGCTTGCCCGTCACAGTAAAGATACGCCGTTTACGTAAGGCGAATTCCGGCGTAAAGTTAGTCGAACAAATAGCTGGCCTAGTCAATGTTAAGTATGGCCGTCGTTCCCACGTCGAAATTTGAAAAATTTACGTCGTTTGCGTAAGTCGTCCGTGAATGGGGCTGGACGTAAATTACGTTCACGTCGAAACCAATACGTCCTTGCGGCGTACTTTGGAGCAATGCACACTGGGATATGTCCACGGACGGCGCATGCGCCGTTTGTAAAAAACGTCAATCACGTCGGGTCATGAGTAATTTACATAAAACACGCCCCCTCATCCTCATTTGAATTAGGTGCGCTTACGCCGGCCCATTGACGCTACGCCGCCGTAACTTAGGAGGCAAGTGCTTTGTGAATACAGCACTTGCCTCACTTACTTACGGCGGCGTAGCGTATATGCGATAAGCTACGCCGCCTCAAAAGTGAGCCGCCCTACCTGAATCCAGCTATTTGTGCTTTGCTGCTGCAATTGTAAAAGCCAAATGTATTTAAAAAAAAAGCATTTTTCATTTTGGGGTTGGTTTACAAAAAGTTTACTTATAAACAAAGCCTATTTACTTTTAGCTCCCCAATGTGCAAAAAAATTACCTTTATTTTATTTCTCACTTTGGTAAAAAAAAAACTTAGGACTGATCCCTTTGTGAGGACACAAAGATCACTCTTGAAATGTAGGGTTAATCCCTTCTAATTTTATGATTAATAGTAATGTGGGTGTGGTTCCAATAGCTCAAGGCACAGGAGGGACACATTCTTCCTCTCTGTCTGTTACTGGGGAAACAGCAGTGAAAACAGGCAAAAAGCAGGAGCAGCTACAAAAGCAACAGGGTGTATTATCATATCTCATACCTAACGCCCCTAGGTTACTGCCATTATCATCACAATATATGATGCATATAAATACTCTTTGTTGTGTTCTTTCGGAGGGTTTGCTGCACTTGTGTTGCCAAGTCATAAGTATTAAAATGTGCTACGGAGAAACTATGAAAACAAAATGCAAAAAAAGTATATACTACAGCACTTCAAAGCACTACTTTTTTCACTTTTAAACCTGCACCTGGAAAAGGTATTTGATCAGGCAGGCAGAGAGAAATATTAAACTCCTGTATTAAAACTGCAAAGGGAATGTTTTACCTATAGCAACAAAAGTCACAATCCACTTGATATATTCATTTTCAAACCTGTTTTAAAAAATGAATATATGTGGGCACATTTTCTTTCCTAACCGTCAGCTTTTCTGCCTTTTTTATTATTGTTCAAGCTTGGACTCATTTATATAAAATGTACCGCAGCGAGTGTGCACACAGTGAGAAGGCAGTGCTTGCATGGAAAATTTTGAAAAGTACGTTTAACATTGCAGACAAATGGACAAAACAACAAAATGGACAGCAAAAATTATAGTGAACCACCACTCTTGAGGAATGAGCACAAGGGGCACACCAGACAGCAGCATTGTCAGTCTGTGGGGGGGGGGGGGGGCGGAGTGTTACATGAAAATAGAAAAAATAAATCCTAAAAAAGAAAACAAACAAATGCAGCATCACATCTAAGGCTCCATGCCCACTGAAGCTCATAAACTGCAGTTTATTGGCATTTTATTTTATTTTTTAAAAGCCCATAAACTGCACACATGGACGTTTTTTAGAGTTAATGAGCAGTGGAGATTATGGGCTTTTTTCTGAACGCAAGAAATTTGCGTTTAAAGTGCCGTTTTTCGGTGGAAAAAAACGCAAAAAACGTAAAACGCAGAAAAACGCCAATAAATGATCAAAAACACTAAAAAACGCAACTCGCCAGCATTTTTTAGTGTTTTGTGATCCATAAAAAAAAAAAAGCTAAAAAACGCTAACACTGAAAAACGCAAAAACGCAAAAAAAAATTGAAAGGCTCCCTGCAAAGCTACTGGCGTTTTTTATAGCTTTTTTTTTAG